>NW_026611608.1:600000-867178 GCF_029532465.1 Lipomyces tetrasporus
TCTGCACCCTCCTCATTCTGAGCACGATTGTGCACTTCGGCTATTCGCTTTTCAAACGCTTCAATCATAATCTTCGTTACTGTGGGCGCAAAGGTAGCGGAGACAGTGTTATATAATGGGTTGGCGAAAGCAAACTTCAGATCCATCACCACTCGCGACAAGGTCTGATCTGCCTGCGGAATGATTCTCCACCGAGTATATAATAGCTTGAACAGAGAATGCTTGTAGGACTGTGCCTATACGCTCAGGATCAGTTACTGTCTATACAGCTCGACACGCCATGATAACATACTACAACACTGTACGGTTCTTCGCAAGTCAACTCACTTTCGAAACTTTCCTCAAACGCTTTCCACCCGACACATAACGTAGCCTTTGCAGGCTGCTTTGTCTTTGGATCTCTGTGAATTACAGTGGACGTCACGCAGTAGGGAACAAATTTGCAGTATGAATCCACATCTGAAATGACGTTGTAGACAAGCGACGGGTGATAAGGGAGATTGCGCGAGAGCGAATAGCTCTGTGCTGATGAAGGGCTGTCTTTGGACAATAATGTGAAAAAAAATCGGCGAGATCCGTGTAATGGTCGTGGTGCAATGCACCGTATCATTGCGTGCGTACGACTGTGGCTCCGACGGCCGGAATCCTGATCTGTGGGAGCGGTCGGAATACTCGTCACTGTTTTCTCGGGACTACTCGACGTGCGGCTCAGGTGAGTAGTTCTCGTTCGCGACCGTCTACCTATTATCATTGGAATTGCCACATTGGGTAGTCTCATGTACGGGCAACTAGTGGAAGGTGTCGGCTTGTGGTTTCGTCTTCGAATTCAGTTTAAGATAAGCTTACACGTCCCAGTCTCTTGAGAAACCAAGTAGCCATTAAATGCGATTGATCTGTCGTGACCGTTCGCAGTGCAATTTCCAACCCGTCTTCCTATTTACAAAAGCAATGCTAATCCGCAATGTCAACGTTATACCACTCGTTACTTCCACTGCCATAATTTCCTCAGCATTGATTTCCAACTGGGCCTGTTTTCTTCGCTAGACGCTTGATTCGATTGGCCCACAAGTCCTCTATTCCGCTCCTCGATAGTGCGAGTCAATTCCACCTCTAACTCTTTCGCTCGACCTGCACAATAAGATTAGCATGTCTTACTCATATAATCGGTACATTAATATATAAGGGCTGACCTGAGAGCCGATCATAGAGCTCATCAGTCTCTAGTTTCCACCAAGCCCAATGCAGTAGCATGTACACCAGCGACCCATATAGAAATACTTTAGCGACTGGCCATAACTGAGATGATCCCTATCGAACGGCAGCCATTAGAATATCTGTGTAACATTAAATTGAATTTCAGACACTCACAAATGGTTTGGGAGTACTAGGGGTCGAGGATTCGCACCTAGATAATCTCAAACGTGAAGGTAACTGCCGGGTCGATGGCCGACGTATAAATTGTCGTAATATCATTATGCGTATCCGTTAATTATAATACGCTAGCGATTACACGCGCGACTAATCCTGGATCGAAATTTGGACTGAACTGTTGTGGAGAAATCTGATGGTTGCTAGGTCGAAGGGTTTGGCCGTGACGAACATTGGAAGGATTTGGTCTGGTATGACAGGAGCACGCTACGTCATTCAACAGGCTGGGCGACGAACTGCATTGCAATTGTTGCTATTGCACTTTACTTTGGGCATATTTATCATTTATAATGGAGTGCATTGCTTTTACAATCAAGAACACAAATGTGTGAAACAACGACGCGTGTGATGAAATCCAGACATGCCTCAATGTTGAGCAGGCCGCCTTCCGTAACCTACGGCGTATTTTTAGGAAAACCAGTATAATTCAATCAAACTCCAAAATATCATATACAACATCACTGCCCGATTCCGACGCACTTCACACACTATATACAGGGGCACAATACGGCAGTGCCAATATCATTACACCTTTCACCGTATACGAAAAGGGACTTAATCCAAACTCCTAGATTACTCCTTAACGTCCGAATATCAAGTTTAAAATCTCCAGTATTAAGCCACCAGCAATCAAGAACGCGAATACGTCTAATATTGTAATGTTAGCGGCGACCCAGTGCAAAGCTGGCAATATTAGGACGTAGAGAACTTACAAATCCACCCTTTGGAAATAGTCGGCTTTTCCACGTTCTTCTTTGCGGTCAGAGATTCTGGCTTTCCATGTTTCTTTTCTTCCCGCTTGGCGTATTTCTGGTTAGCTAATCGCTGCGTAGGAGTTTGTGCCTGATTGGTTTCTGTTAGTCAGCGGTAGTCATCGCGATTAAGGACAAACATCAAGATACCATTGTGTCTCGTGTATTTATAAAGTCGTCGAGTTCAATCGATTGGAATTATTACCAAATAAGTGGTACAATTTGAGTAGCGAGGAGGAAGATCGTTAATGGCGATCGCATCTCCGGGGGGGGTCGATGCCATGTTATACGAGTGGGATAGGGCTCTAGTGGCCACCTAAGCCTAATCACACTGCGTCTGCTACACCCGTACAATTCGCTTAACAGCTTAACTCGTCATACTATATAAGCCGGATATATTACACATAATACAAAATTACTTCGTCGTCATTGTGTGAGCTGATGCAATTATTTAACTTACAGATGCTAGCCAAATTATTATGGTCCAATGACGGAACACAGCTACCTGAAATTGCACCGTTACCAGGTCCAAACTGATCAGTACTTCTGAAAGACGTTCTGAATCGGCGTCGCACTCTGGACAAATGTGCATGTTAGCGTCTCTTCACCCCAATGAAGCAGGAATCAACATACCTCGATGAATCGTTGAAGCTGGGCATCCAAGCTTTCTAAATCTTCCTTCCGTTTCTTATTCTCGGTTACCAAATTAGATCGAATTTGAGAGAGCTCCTTCCTTTTCTCCTCTAACTTCATCCGCCTTGCCCTTTCGTCTTCAAGGCGAGCCATCATAATCCTGTGCTCACTAAGTCCTCGCTCATTACCATTATCCGCCATAGCAGTATCTTCCGTTGCAGCAGCTGACCCTTCAAGATTGCCGTCACCATTCGGTTTCGAAGAGTCGGTCCCAGGCCTACATTTTGGATTGTCTTCATAAAATTGCTCGAGGGGAACAAAGTCGATTAAAGCATGAGATGATCTATAATGTCAGTATACCATGATCTAAACGTGAAGCAAACTCACTACCACTTACGGAAAATCATTGCACTGTTCAATTTCCTTCCGTAAATATCGTTGCCGATAATGCATATTCTGAAGTTCAAGTTGGAGTCTGTCGACCTCCAATCGCTTCCATCCGATAAATTCCTTAGTTCCCTTGCTTGATACCTGATACAACCGATTGACCTTCCGCAGCTGGAATGACTGCGCCAGTAGTGCCTTAGCAATATCTACAAATTCCGATTCTGTAGCAACAACCGCAGAATCTTTCGATACCGGGACTGAAGATTCGTCGACATCCATTTGATCCGCTTCTCTCCCATTCTGTCCTTTTTCTGCGTCGGCCTCAGTCAATTCTCCTTCATCGTGTGCATTATCGTCTTGACCAATCCGCGAAGCTGCTTCGGGCTCTGTGTGAGGTTCAGGCGAGGGGATTGCTGCTGCTGCAGCAGCTGAAGCTTTGCTAAGTTGCACCAAGAGCTCAAACGCACGATCACTGTGCTCACGCATGGCCCGAATTAATGAGAGCGCATCGGGTAGAGAATCACTCTGCATATCTGTATCCTCCATTTTAAATACGGTGTGCTAAATATGCTATGCAAACCATAAGATGTTATGTTGCCATGGGCCGCATCGAGATGTCCGGGGATGGAATGTGGCTCGAACAAATTTCCGATAGAAAAGCTCGCCGCACAAGCAAGGTTGCCCATCGGCGTCAGTTCAGCGGTCGCGCGCTCGAGATATTCAACCTTTGCTAACCATTTACTTGTTAAACACAAATACGTTCAAGTGAGACAAAGCAGGAGCACGGAAGATTTTGTTTATATCTATAAGCGATAGACAGGGTATTTCGTTCATAGGCGGATCAGATCAGAAAAGTCATGAGCGTGGGTGAAATTCATACTCTATCACGGTGTGGTGTCAACGCTGATTACTTCATGTAGGATATCGGCAAAGTCATTGAACTAATAAGTCGAGGTATGCCGATTACTTGATCCCTCCAGTAGCATTCAGAGCTTACTCAATAAATTGCAGGAACGGAGAACTTCATCTCTGTCTACTACCGAGCTCTCGACGGACATCGAGAAAATATACCGCTCCTATTCGAACCAAATGCTCCAATAGTGTATAATGGCAACCCACTAGTTGGAGGCGAAGCCTATGCCGAATTATATTCAAGAATGCCACCGACAGCGCATGACGTTACCGGCTACGATTGCCATCCACTGGCTGTGGCTGGCGCCGATGGACGACTATCAATCGCACTCTCGACATCAGGAAAAGTCAGATTTGGAAGCGATAGGGGAAAGGGTCTATGTGGATTCTCAGAAACGTTTATTTTGCGGCCGCAACCTGACGGCAAATTTCGGGTTGGATCTTGCGGGTACCGGCTGGTTTATAAATCCGAGGACGACCTTGAACCCTGACTGAGATGAATATTCGCATTCATATGGTAAGGACAACTGCTTGTGTAAGTGCAGCATATCATGTCTATTTCTCTTGTTAGGACTCTAACGAGTCTTAGATACTGTATTATATTGACGGCAAGTGGATTGGAAAAAGGAATAAGGATTGATTTTAGAGACTTTGTACAATATATCTATGCCATGACTTAAACGGCATTCTTTTTTTCTTGCATAACTGCATTTATGGCTACAAAATGTTTGTCAGAGATGTTTTTAGATACAAACTTAAAGTCTGGACATCTCTCCATTGCTTCAATACTGGGTTAGGTTACCTGGATCCACAGGTTCCAGAATAAAATTTGTGACTCTGTGTGATGTACTTGATTCTAAAATGGGGATGAGTGCAAGCAGATGCTCATTGGGAGGGTAATAAATGACTTCTGGATATTGGGCAGCTCGACAGCATACAACTATCTCCAGGCAATAATGTCCGATCCAGAACCAGGAGCGACAAGCCCGGCGGCGCCGGAGACACTGGACGAGGTTCTGGCACGTCACCGCAAGGAATCTAGAGATTTAATAGCTACCGTCACGAGCTTAAAGAAATCGGCAACCAAAGGCGAGAAGCGAAAGAAGAAGGAAGTGCTTGCAAAATGTGAGCAAATCGAGAAAGATCTCAAGGCTCGCCATGAAGCAGAGTTGAGGGCCGCCGGTAACGCCGGTAGCAATGACATTCCTAATCCACCGGATGGAGACATCGAGGAGGAAGGTGAAGACGAAACTTCGCCGGATAAGCTGTTAGAACAGCTGGCCCTCGACGTCAGCACATCGGTTGATCCTGAGCCTCCAACGCAACAACAGCAGCAACCGAAGGGTTCTAAGAAGAATCGACAGAAAGAAAGACTTGCAAGGAAGAAGGCTGCCATGGATCAACTGACGGCGGAGGCGGCACTCGAGGCAGCGAAAATACCTGATCTGCGCAAGATAGAGCTTGAAAATATCAAAGCCTTAACGGACAAACTTGGATTAGTCCAGTACGATGTATGTTTCCATCAATCAATAGAGCTATACTTTGTCAACTTTTGTAGTAGTCCCGGCTAACCCAGGACTAGATTGTTCCAGACGGCCATTGCCTGTTCGCCGCACTGTCTGATCAACTTCTTCAGCGCCACAATATCACGAGGTCTGTAACAGACCTCCGTCGCAAAGCCGCTGCGCATATTCGCGCTGATCCTGATACATTTGCACCCTTTCTATTCGACGAGGCAACGCTTGCGATGCGAGACCTCAACGCTTATTGCGCCGAATTAGAGAACACTGCTATATGGGGAGGCGATATGGAGATTTTGGCTCTTGCCAAGGAGTATGACTGTCCCGTGTCCGTGGTCATGAGTGGAAGAGCGAAACTGAAACTGAACGAAACTGGTAATAGACCTGAGCTTTGGCTTGCATATTACAAGCACAGTTATGGTCTGGGGGAGCATTATAACTCTCTACGGGACGAGACTGTCGTGTTGGAGAAGAAGGAATAGTGTCATTGTATATAGAGTGTCGGGACCAACAGTAGTGTAAGTTATCATGGCAGATTTAGAGCAAAGAACCCGATGGCATCGGGTTAGGGCATGCAACTACAGAGGGCTGAATCTCTACAAGGGGGCCAACATTCGCATACTGCGAACTTGATCAAACCTTGTCCAAACGCTAGCTGATACATAGAAGCGGACTAAGTGTTTATGCAAGTTCGTGAATGTTCTGCGATAGCAGACGGACGGTAGCTTGGAGCATTGGTCGGTCTACCCGCCAGCCGGCACGTCAAATCTGAAAAACACCGCTCTATCACTTTTAGCATTCATTTACTTTTGGAAGCACAAGCCGGTGGACTGAGGCCACAAGTGGTGGTCAATCCTCGAACCAGAAAGCAGCTACTTACCAACAAATGGTCAGATGACACAAACGCAACTCAGCCTGAAGTAAACCCCTACACGACCTAAACGCTTAATCACAACCGTGAAGAAAGTGTACTACTTTAACTGCAGGCCGAATACTGCCAGATCATAATCACAGGTTGCGATACTACATAGATTGACTTCTGCGAAGTGGTTCACGGCTTTACGGGAGGCTCTCGGCCATAATAATAAACTTCAGTAGATAAGGCTGAATCTTAGGACCACTCAAACGCGCGATTCATATTATACATATTGTATCCCCAGTCCATCCATCCTTTGCTCTAATATACAAATAAATGCGCCCCTTGCATAGTCATTGCATGTACAACGGTCATTAATTTAATCCTGTACACTGCCGTCTCTCGGTCGATACCTTACGCCCTGTGCGTCCAACGACTGAACAATCTCTTCTGGCAACCGGCCGTTGACTTTCACGGCATAAGTACCGGGTTGGAATCCATCGATTCGCAGCCATCGAGCAACCTATGCCAGGTTAGCACGGCGCCACATCCAGATCCAATTGGCAAACATACCCATGACTTTTCTGGCTCCGACATCGCAACAAGTCCTTCGAACGCTACAACAAGAGTCAATATGCGTCGAAACCACACTGGCGACCGCAAAATACCCACATGGACTTGTGCACGCATGCACATTTTCTTCCGAGTTTTGCAGGCTTAGCAATGAATCGCAGTTAGGACATCCCTGCTCGCAGAACGCCTGTAGGCACCAATCAGCGTCAGCTAACTAAGCCAATAACCAATTTCCATGTATCAGAAGCATCGAGAAAGATCAGCGACGGCCAATGAAAAAAAAAAAAATACGCACGTTGAAGGTGCGAACGATGCCACAAACAAGGCATGCCCGCTCTGTTCTTGTCGCCATAGCATATATCGGGTGACAGCAAATGTCTCTCCACAAATCAAATGAACTGGGTAGTCGAAAGTAAATGTCCAGTTTGTATATACCATATACCGCCACTGATACAGGGGCTGATTTGACTTTCAAAGTCACTCAAGAATTTAACCCAGCAAAGCTACCCGGCGTGCGGCTCAGACTGTAAACGGTTTGTAACGGGTTAGGGTTCTGTGCGGCTTGGTGGTCGACAATGGTCATATGGGAGCTAGGTCGGACGACTTCAAATGCGTCTGGATCCAAGGAATAGAAGGATCTCGCGGATCTCATTCGGCCGGTTGCGCATGAATCGAAATAGACACGAAGCAAGTCGGAGCATAACTTGATGTCATTAAGAATGCGGCAGCTAACGGTTGCGTGCCTTCAAATCAACACGCACTGGGGCACCGACGTGCTGTCATCAATCCGACACGCCGACGCGCTGCTAGCGCCGCTCTTGCAAGTGCCGAATTCACCCTGCAGCAGTACGAATCGAATTCGGAGTGGCAAGAAGCCTGATATTTTGGTTCTTCCGGAACTCGCGTTTACGGGGTACGGATTTCCTTCGCGGGCGGCGATTACGCCGTATCTCGAGCCGACTGGGCGGGGAGTATCGACGCAGTGGGCCCAGCGAACGGCGCAGAAGATTGGGTGTCATGTTATTGTTGGATATCCGGAGCTTCCGGACGAGAGCAGCATGGGGGCGAAGGAAGAAGGGCCGATTTTTAACTCTGCAGTCGTGGTAGAGCCGTCTGGGACTGTGGTCTTCAACTATCGCAAGCATTTCCTGTACGAGGCGGATGAGAAATGGGGCGCTTCACCGGGCCAGGAAGGATTCGGCAGTTTGGACTTGAAGATTAAACCAGCACGGACGGTATCAGAGAATGAGGAAGAAATGGGAGTGCGCGTGGCAATGGGACTATGCATGGACTTAAATCCCGAGAAGTTTGAGGCCCCGTTTGCAAAGTTCGAGTTTGGCAATTTCGCCGTCGCGAGCAAGGCTGACGTCATTATCTTCCCCATGGCATGGCTCGCGTTTGGAGGTGCTGAGACGAATGGCGAGAAAGCGGCCGCGGCGACTGCAGATGGGCAAACCGTCGAAGACGAACCGGACTGGAAAACAGTGCATTATTGGGCAAGGAGGCTGACGCCAGTCGTTTTGCAATACGCACAAGCTGACCAGCCAAAACCTACAAACACGATCTTTGTCGCCAGCAACAGGTGCGGCGTTGAGGATGGCAAGACAACTTATGCTGGGTCGTCTTGTGTATTGCAGTTTTGCAGTGACGCGTCCGTCCGGCTGATAGCAACCCTTCCGAAGGAGTCAGAAGGTGTACTACTCACTGATGTCACAATATAGCCATTGGACGTGTGTACGATAGCCCTCTTGTACAATATTCGAATAGATTAGAAATAAAAAAAATTAGTAATATACAGATCCGTAATTTTCCTACTACTTATTTATCAACAATCCCACGCACGTAAATAAACTCCCATAAACCATACCATACCATAGTCCACTAATATTCCAAGTCCTCAGATTTTGACAAAAACGGACGAAACCTAAAGTTACAGACTAACACTGTCGAGTAAAAATACACGGAAAATCACTCGTCCTGCTTCTTTTTGATTCCGGCACTGGCGCACGTCTTCTTCCAGGCGTCAGCTTCCCGCCACGCGCGGTCGACCTCGGCCTTGAGCTTTTCGTTCGACGCGGACAGCTCCGCGATAGCCTGCTCCGTGAGCAATTTCTCCAGCGTCCACTTTTCAATATTGGCGGCTTCGTTTTCCTTCAGTTGCTGGATATACTGGACTGCGCGTTGCAAGATGGAGCCTTTATTTTTCTCGCAACCGGGCACGATCTTGGCGAGCTCGGTGATGCCTTCGTTGATTGTCTCGCGCCGTCGTCGCTCGACTTCTTTGTGATTGTCGCGACGCATGCGATGCCATTCTTCGCTGCCGACCGGCGGTTTCTGGCCGCCTGACAAGCCGTCGAGGCCATCCTGCGCCGACGACGACGATACCGAAGTGGAATGTGGAAGCGAGATCGGCATCTGATCGATATGATGGTGCGGCAGGTGTGGCTGGGGATGACCAGTCGGCGCACTCTGCACGGATGGCGGCGCTGACGAGCTCGCAGCCTGGGATGTTGGCGGGACGCCCTGATTTATGAGATTGTGGTCGATGGCCGAGTCGGGCACCTGGATTGAGCGCTTGGGAGCGTGCTCTTCTGATATGCCCTTGACGATGTTGTCAACAATGCTGTTTGACCGCTTGCGTTTAGTTGTAGGCGACGAAGGCGGCTGTTGCTGCTGAACCGGCGGTGCCATTGTCGACGACATTATACCGAAACTAGGAATTACATGTTAGTTTGCCTTGGTCTCGTAAACAGATTTGTCGAAACGGTTGCAATGGCCATGCTCAAGTCATGTGCCAGGGGCTGTGGGACGTCCCAACTCCACACAACCCTTAGCCACAACACAAACGAGCCGGCCAGATCTGGGAGCCCGCCACCTCGCATGTCATAAAAAACAATATAGTAATTACCTTATATTCTCAAATCAAAAAGATAACAGGTGCGAGTCAGACCCACGGACGAGCCTATTGTACTGCAGAAATCGAGGTTAAACCAATAGGTGTTGCTGTCTGAATCGTCGAAACGCGCGATCACGGGGAGCTTGCTGGCGGTCAGGTGTTGCTGGCGGTTTTATTGCTTACGGTGGTGCGATTCGAGACCCATAGAGTGCGTGGCTAATATGGCATAAATGGGGCAATGTTCTTGACAGCTATGTGTGACACATTCGAGCCTGGCCGGCGATTGGCTGATGGAAGATCATGTGAGAAGCACGTGCTTGCGGGTCAGGTGACCTGAAGTTAGGGTTGCAGCTGGCAGGGTTGCAATTGCCCGTGACGGCAACCGCAACGCCCATTGCGGAAGGAACATCGATACTGTAGCGAAGATGATGCGAGTTGGACTTATTAGAAATGTGGGTAGATGAATCTGCTAAGTGAGTGCAGACGGTGGCCCGGGCGAAGTGCTACAACTCGAATGAATAAAAGCACGTCAACTTCACGGAAGATGCCATTGGGTGCCTATGCTGTAAGTAGGGATACCGTAGAGCCATATCTTTTATGTGTTCGATTGGAATATTCGACAGATACAAGCCAAGCACGGTGTGTAGTCTACAGGCATTACCAACCCGCGCGGGAGACTGCAATTGGACTTGCAGAAGACGCAGCTGGCTCGAGCCGAGTAGGCAACACTTGCCGTACCTCGGTACCTGCCGGTCTCAGAGACGCTTTCCTTATTAGGTCGCTAATCAGGCAACGCGCTACTGAGCCACACCCTGAAATGTAACTGAGCCGGCCGTTCGTGGCGATGGTGCGGCTCCACCGCGCAGCGGAAGTATGTCCGACAAGCGCAAATAACCATGCCGAACCGTTCTTCCCATCGCTGCTGTCCGCCTAGGATATGATTCACTCGCCTATCATCCCGGGGCTGAGTGACCTGGTTTGACAGGTCCTGAATAGTGCACGTCCAATCCCTGTCGAAGAAGCAGGTCTTGGATAGTCGCACGGGTCACTTATGTATATATATGCAAACCGACACTTATTGTATTGCATTGGGCTAATGTCCCACCCACAAACACATTATCTTCAAAACTATCCCAAGCATTGAGTAATGATTTGATTAGTCCGTATCAGTTAATCACAATCGCCCTTTAATTTCCAAAAAAAAAAGGTTCGCACCGCCGCATGTGGCTCGCCGACTTCCCACGTGCTTGCCACCCAGCAACGAACTAAATATCCACACGATGATAGAAAATTGCCCAGTTTGCAACCTGTTCCCTGGGATCCGAAACTCTAATCCTAAACCGCGTATAAATTTGACACGCGTTCCCAGAACGGAAACCTAATTAAACATAAATTAAACTGGACCCGTACTGTCGTCGGAATAGAATGGGGGAATTGATTGAGTATACCAATTCCGTGCCCGATTGCAAATTTTTTGCGTCCTTCCTGAGTATAAAAAAGTGAATGATATGGATAAATTGCCCAAATTATGTACACAGAAGAACAAATGTCTATATCCCAAAAGTCCGGTTCAAAAGCCCAAAAAATCAATCCAAAACCATAGCATAGTCATACACGCGCCATTCTAAACATTTCTTCTATTGACATTTCCAATCACGAGATTATATTCTTCCCAGTCCGCCACGTCTGACTCGGCGATGATAGTCGTCGGAGTGATGCCAGGTCGAGTTCGAGTGGCCGTCGTCGTCGTTGTCGTAGTCGTCGTCGTCGCCGCCATTCAGCTCGAACCCGCATTGGCCCGGGTACTGTCGGTCGGTGAGCGGCTGCGGGATCCAGCCCTGCTGGACGCCGTTGATGAAGTTCCACGCGCCGGGACCGGTGTGGGACCAGAAGAAGTACCCGGTCCCGTTTCCTTCAAACACGTCCATCTGCGCTTCGACAAAGGCTCGCACGAGGCCCTTGAGGTTGTCGTTCCAGTTTGCCGAGTCGTCGGTCGTGCACTGGCATCCGTCTTGGGAGCAGGACGTGCCGGCCGCCGACGTGCCGTCTGAGTAGACGCAGATTTCAGCCGCTGCCGACCATTCGCCGGCATAAGTTGGCAAGATGTCGTTGGACGTCTGGAGCGAGTACTGGTAGTCGCAGGCAGCCTGAATATGTCCTTGCCCGTCGAGCGAGTTGAATTCGTCGGTGAAGACCTGGTAGATGTGGGTGTCGAGACCGAGCTGGCCATACGAGCTGCCCACCGTGGACGGCATGTCGGACCAGTACGAGAGCTCGACGAAGGAGTCGTGCATAATGATTGGCAAGTCCTTGTTGTCGGTCATTGCCTCGTGGACAGCAGCATAGGCGTCGATGTAGAACTGGCGGGTCACGTTGACGTCGTTGGAACCCCACGAGATTGGTTCGTTGATGAGTTCGATGGCGGCGACCACGTCGGAGTAGTTGGAGTTCGAGTACTTCTCAGCAAGTGCCTGTAGGACCTTGATGGTCGAAGGAATGTTGTCAGAATTGGTCTGCCATTCGACAGAGCCGGCGTGGCCCGAGTTGTCGAACCCGTTCTGGGAGCCTGGAATGCCGTGCAGGTCGATCCAGACTTTGAGACCTGCATTTTCGGCCCAGCCGAGAGCCTCGTCAAGATAGTCCATAGCGCCCATCACGTATGGCTGAGAGTGGTCGGCAATGACGGACCAGTAGCCGATGGGGATGCGGAGCGCATTGACGCCGTACGATGCGAGCTCCTTGACAGTGTCCTCCGTGAACCACGTCGACCAGTGGTTCTGAAGGGCAGAAAGCGCGCTCTCCTGGCCGAGAGTCTGACAGAACGTGTATTCGTCTGACGCATCGGGAGCGCCGTTCCAGACGTCGCCTCCGAGCCATTGTTCGAGGATAAGCCAGCCGCCGACGTTGACACCGCGGATCGTGTCGTCGGCCAGAACTTGCCGTAGTAGGAGGATGACAGTAGCCGAGATGATGGTGGAGAACTTCATTGCTGTTGTCGATGGGCACCACGGGCTGAATAGGAGGAGTGGATGGTGGGTTCGTCGACAGACAAGTGGCCGAGCACGGGGCTATATAAATGTAGGATCGAGGACGACCATGCCTGGCCGGCGAATTGGGCCGACTCGGGACCTGTTCGGGAGAAACTGGTGCCATGAGCGATTAAGTTAACCGACAGGGACTTGCCACGGCAAGGGGCAGAAGTACACGACTGAAGCCAGCAGTCAACCAGCCAATTTTGGTTTTTTTTGCTGGACCTGAGCAGGGACCGAAGGCGAAGTAACGTGCCTGGAACAAGTATTTTTCCAGCCACGCGAACTCAACACGGCCACATGCCCAGCCACATGCCCAGCCTGTCATGAGTGGGCCGGTGCGGCGGGCCCACAGTGGAAACGTGGCTGAATATTGCGTGGCTGGTTGGGTGTTTCTGCAGGGGGCACGCAGGGGCGCAGGGTCGGCGTGGCTGGTGCAGGTACCACCGGCTGAAGCAGCACGCGAGCCAGCGTTTGTTCCGGACTGAACTTGGTTGCGCAAACCAACATGCAATTTCAAGATGCGGCAATGGGTGCGGAAATTATCTATCCTATTCACGCGATTATTGCCATTGGCTCTCCTCTGACGGACGAGCAAGCTGTTGTTGGCAATTTGGTATTTGACAGGTCGAACGAACACTTATCGATGTGATCGGATCACCTGCCGACGCATTGTAAATCCGCGCATTCACACTATAGGACTAGTGGGTCCGTTATCCAGGAAATGAGCTGCAGTCCACCACAACCGCCGCGCAGGCACCCAGCCTAAAACGACTGGGCAGCAATCACTTAAGCACGGAACTGCTGCTGACTGGTCTTTGGCGTTTCAAGTCACTTAATCCGCAACGCCAGAAGGCAACAGAAAAAGAAACAACCCATGTCATACGGTTTACCCGAGGCGATACCACGAGATCTGACTACAGAATATCCGTAGCAATACGCCGCACACTGGTTATACTCTATCAAATGTATTGCGGCTAGTCGTGGCGGCCAATATTGGGTGAGACGGTTTTGAACATGTTGGTTTGGCGGGTTCCTGCCTTAGTTCTCGGCTAGCTCAGTAACGCGTACCTGCAGCATGCATATATGCTGCTGCGAATGCGCCACGGTTAATCCGTCTGCAAGGAGAGGCTCGTCTGTCTTGCACATATCCTGCTAAACAAAACGAATGTCACGGATGTCAGGTGGATAGCCCCTTCCAAGACGCCGCTTCTTTTGTGCGCCTCCTAACAAACGATCTACTGCCGACTATTCCGAATTTTCCTATCCTTACTTCTGACAGACCGTGCCGGAGACTGACGCATGCAGGGGAACCGTGGTTCACCACATCGAATTTTTTTTTCTTTTTTTTTAAAACAAAAAAACAATAAATAGTTAAATTAACTACAAAAATATAATTGCAGCACCTACGATTCCAGCGTGGTCTCCCACCGCAGTACTAAGTAGGCCCAAAGAAGCTTAACTGGTGTTGATCGGACGGGGAACTGTGTTTTCTTCTTGGTATGGCCGCAACTGAACGAACCATTTCTCCGGTCTGTGACATTGCCAGTGGCGCGGCCGGCCCACGCCCAGTAGTATACAACATTATTAATATGAATCTAGACCAAAAATGATCTTTCTCGACGTGGGTGCTTTTTGGAATATAATCCCTCTTATATTTTGCCAGCCGGTAACTGCATGGGCTGGTTCCAACAAAACACCAAACTGACGAGGCATCATCGCCACATAAAACAAACACATTACCGAATAAATCCTGGTTGTCATTTGGAGTTGGTCACGCTTGTCATTCTTTTGTTTGTTGGCGTGCAATGATTTCGCTGTCGGATTCCTGAGATTCTTGGATTATTGTAATGGTGACGCATAAGCCGGCCGTTCAACTGTAACGCTGCCTTGGCATCCTCAGCTATCCTTTCTACTTCAACTTTCGCGTTCCCAAGCTGTACGGGAATCAAGCAAGGCGTGGGACCTGTCGAAGATAGCTGCAAGCAGCGTAATTGAAATTTTGCAGACGGCATGGAATTGGATCAACGCAGCTGGGCCCTATTCTCGACCGAAAATGGAACCCAAGTAAGCTGAACGGCTTCTGCCCAGAGAGATCCCCAATCTCCTTGAGCATCTGGATAAACTTAACGATGCTTTCGACAGCATAACAAAGAAGCATGCTTTTCCACCATTCACGAACTTCGAGCCACGTTTGAAAAGGTCTATGCCAATTGCGAAAAGAAGCGAATCGCCATGATATGGCCCATCGCTATTCCATCGGCGTATATTACACTCTTGCAGAGTCGGCATCCGATGGCCCTTGTTATCTTGCTCACTACTGCATCATTCTGCAGAGGCCGGATGGGTGTAGGTGGATGAGTGGTTGGAGTGAGCAGCTTGTCTAGGCAATCTATCAATCTCTTGAAGCAACTTGGCGGAATCGATACGCTGGCCCTTGGAAATAATTGGGCTAGTTGACAAGTTAGGAAATCAGCGTCAATAGGTCGGTAATTTGTGCGCGACGGCAATATTATGGGACGCGGAAATGTCGCGGGAGCAGAGACCACTAATCTTAGAGCGGAAAGCAGGAAACAGAGTACTTTAGATAATAATATCTGAGGCTCTGTCTCTTCCATTGATGCCCTCTGTGTTCGTGCACGACATCTTTACAAGTTTTATATACATTTTCCAAATGTCCGACTGATTATATTGCTACGCAAGATGACTCCGCGTCATAGCCTCGGCGTCTTCCAATTCCCATTTCAGTAAAGGCCATTTCTGGACCCTGTGCAGATGCTATGCTATATCTGGATACGTCCATTACGGTATAAAGGAAGAAATGGGAAACAGGGCATGGTCAATGTCAAACCGGCAACTACTGTTACGGGCAATGAATTATGCCGTCGCTATTGGACCGAAATTTCTACGCATATATCGTGTGAATCTTTTTCTTGATTCTCGAATAATGGCATGTTGACTTCCTCTTATAGAGGCTATAACTAACGAAGTGTGGAGCATCCACCAAAGCTGACGGTTTTGTAGGTGGAATGAGCCAGTCGGGCTAATTTGGCGACTGCAAATGCATAATTTTTGGCGTGCATACCTTACTGAGCAATTTGGATACAAACTTATAGCCGAAGCTCTTCTTCTCCGTTCTCCGCGGTCAAGTTCTTCCTGTGATACTATGCAATTTCTCGTTCTCATTTATGGTCTTCAGAGCATATTGGTTGTTTAAGTATAAAAATTATCCGTACTGTCAATGACATCAGCCGTTATATGATTTTTGTCTTTAACATATCTGCCGCCGACTTTTGTAGAATGATGTGGGAAGGCACTAACAAAGTTGATCAGTTGGACCGCATCGAACGATGTGAAGCAATAAAGGACGATTTTCATAACTGTCCTTGAAGTCGTGATAGTACTGAGATACATACCGGATGATGGCTTGATCCTTGTTAAGCGTCTGCGCAACCGATATGACTGTTTTCTCACAGAAATTGGCTAACTCCTTCTTTTTGGCTGCGTCATTTTCCAGATAACAGTTACCGCATTGGGGGCTTGTTGAGACATAAAGATATTGCGACTAATGACAAGAAATGAAATCTATGAAATGAGATGATATGAAAATTGTTGCCATGATTTGAGCTCGTAATGTCAATATTTATTTGGCGGAATGTCTCTTTGAATGAAACTCGCGGGAGCGATTTGAATACAGCACACAAAGACAAACAGGATCACTCAGATATCAAGAAAGAAGGAGGTCCGGGCACTTCTATGTGACTACGACAAACCTCAGTACATTACAATAATAAAGCCAGCTCTTTGACGCTGTACATTGACCGTTGGTGCCAATGTCTGCTTGACTCTTTTATGAAGGTCCTGTGACTTTCTGGCTAGCAAAAGTGTCAAATAGCTCCCTATGACGCTCCGTGAGCCCCTGAACTCCATAAATCACTACCCCAGCTTCCGTTACATAGCAAGAAGTGTAGTCAAGTTCAGCCATCACACAATAATTTCCTACCCCGTCACGACGAACGTTGACTTAGATGGGGATTAGGCCGGGTCGTCACAGGTCGATAAGTTTCTAAATAGCTGTTGATCAAAAGGGGTTGTCCTCAGACTCAAACCGTAGAACGAGTTTTCGCGCGCGTCTAGTCGAGTTCTTTGATTTGATCTGCGTTGCTGAGCAAGTCAGTGATTACCATGACTCCATCCCTTTATGAGGGCGATTTCCCCTAGACGCTTAGTGTCCGTGTTCATCAGTTTACGAAGGGTAAGCTCAACTATGGCGACGACGTGGTTATTTCAGCCTTCATCCCTGGACAATATTGAGCAAATAGAGAATTATCGAAAACGCGGATTTCATCCTGTCTCCATCGGTGATAATTTTGCCAGTGGAAGATATCGAATACTTCACAAGCTCGGGTTCGGAGGATTCTCGACTGTCTGGTTAGCTCGAGATGAGAGGAATCATCGACTTGTTTCTCTTAAAATTGTCACCGCAGAGGTACGTGATATTATGGAACTACCGTTAAATAGTATGCTTGATAAGAATATATATATTAAAGACTTAATAGATTCGAAAATATACAATGAACTTAGGATTCTCCAGCATCTCAAGGAAAGTGCAATATACGACTCTTCATTTGATTACATTTTGACCGTTCTCGACCATTTTACAATTGAAGGTCCCAACGGTTTCCATGGCTGCCTGGTAACTCCATTTGCCGGTCCTGATCTTGCCCATGTCTCCTACAATCCGGATCAACCAAGCGAAACCCGCAGGCTGCGTGGAGCTCTAGCACGAAAATTTGCGAAGCAGGTGGCACTAGCAGTAGGATATCTGCATTCTAGAGGTGTCTCCCACGGAGTATTTTATGCCCTCGTCGTTACGCTTGACTTTGTGCTAATTCAGCGTTTAGATCTTAGTACATCTAATGTCCTGATCCAACTTGCACATGTCGACGCGTGGTCGGATCAAGATGTTTACGAATTGCTAGGCTCCCCAGTAACTGACAGGGTCCGACTTTTTTCGGGAGAGCTCAACAACATGACATCTGCACCAGAATATCTGGTTGCGCCTGCGAATCTCCCAAACCTCGAATCTAAATGGTTGGCTGAGAAAATTCTATTGGTCGATTTCGGTCAATCTTTCATGTTACAGCAACCCCATAACGATGTAGGCTTTACAATGTCCTACTGCGCACCAGAAGTCTATTTCGACGGGAAACGGACTGTCTGGTCGGATATCTGGGCTTTGGGGTGCATGATTTTTGAAATTCGTGCCGGATGTCAACTGTTTGAATCTTTTCTTGGTGGCCCACATGAAGTGATTCTGCAGATAGTAGAAACTCTAGGCAAACTCCCAGAGCCGTGGTGGAATTCCTGGGAGAAGCGCCATGTCTACTTCGATGAGGATGGAAAACCCATAAAAGGGCCGGATATTTGTTTCTCTGCAGAGCATCCGCTAATTGGACAGATCAGAGACATAGGGGCCGAAGAGAGTAGGGTCATTACAGATGAAGGTACAATTGACGAGAACCTCTTGAAGAACACTGTTCCTGCTGAGCCTGAGACGGAGTCTATCTTTGAGCCCCGCGGGACGAGACTCACTGAGGCAGAGGTGGAAGTGTTCGCGGACCTCTTGCGCAAAATTTTAAAGTACAATCCAGAGGAGCGTCTGCAAATAGAAAAGATCCTAAAACATGCATGGTTTATGACATCTTTTGGAGACTTCTCTAGAATCAATGGATCCAGCATCGGCTACAATGATTGACAGGTCAAATGTAAAGCACACACGCGCACATGAGAAATAGGATTTGAACGTGATTAATGATCTGGGCTAGACCAATCAGTGTGCCTGTTATCTGTCGGAGCGCCCATGTGGGCGAATCATGGATAGGTACCATACTCACCTATCTAGCAACTAAGGTGGCTTGTGATCTTAGATAACTTGCCTGGTTGAATATATCATTCATTTGCCTGGAACTACTGCGACATCGATGGGCACATTTTGACACGAATCCCTGCAATCTTGTTATCGGTGCGGTAGGTGTGTTGAAGTCTGGCCCCTAGATCATCGTGACTTATTTCGATGGACGGCGGGCAAAATTCTAAAGTTTACGTGTAAGATCTCCAGGTACTTGCTACTTTGCAAGGCTCATACCTACGCCTCGGCAGAGTTGGCGTTTTGCCCGTTTTAGTATCTCAGGGGCTCTCCTGACAGTCCTTATTCTTCAAGGAAGCGTCTGCAAGTTCTCCTGGCTGCGCGGGAAAACGACGTGTAACACTTCGTTTGTCAATGCAGTAGTTCTATTTTGAGATAATATCACAAATTCCACTAAAAGTGTCATAATGAGGTACGGTCGCTGGTTGGGAGAAATCTGGCGGGTCCGATCGGTGTTTCACCGCCGATGGCATTTTTGATGTTACGAAACTTTTCAGTGCACATTTGATATTACCCTCGCTAGATTGACTGACTTTGTTCCGGTTTACTGCCAGGGCTAAGTATGTTGTAAATTTATATCATTTTATTCGTATTCAGTACTATTGCCGGTCAGTTGGTGTTTTGGTTCTGAGTATGTGTGTGTGAGCTAGTGTCTTGTTTTATCCTGCCGTTTCACACCGGAAAACTAAAGCTAGTTTGGAGACACTAGGTTTTGGAGATCTTTAGATTCTATCTAATCGCGCAATCGTCTCTATCTGGGTCAGTAGAACGACCGACTTAGTTAGCAGTGCCCCTGTTACAGGAGATTCCTGATGTTGTTTATGCACAAAGTAGAGCCCTGATCTCGACGACCTGCATCTGAATTAAACCCTAACCAGAACCAATGCTGTGAACGTTTAAGCCGCCTAGCACCGACCGACCTGCGACACCTGAAATCAGTATGCCATTCCTTACATAATTCCTGTCCATTATCGATAATCCGAATTCTGTAAATTTTGCATGCCGCGCTGGCTGCCACGGACAGCGTTCCTGACAGCTGAATACCTCTGTCCAAGACCGTCCGGTCGACTCGCACCGCCCCCAACCATATATTTGCTACTTCGACCGCGCTCTTTCCCGAAACAACTAGCGGCCGCACGTACGCGGCAGTTCAGCTGTGCCAGAAGTCTATTGGATACCGTTAATAGCACGACGATGGCAATGGATACCAGTGGACCCCCCGGACCTATGGTGTGGATCGATTGCGAAGTACGGTCATGCACAATCTCGCCTCGCTAATCACATGCTGACATGTAACAAATTGCAGATGACTGGCCTTGACGTTGTCAATGACCGAATTATCGAGATCGCATGCTTCGTCACCGACGGGGACCTAAGCATCGTCGAACCGGTAAGCTTCTTTATCCTTACAGAACTGTCATGGCTAACTCGAACGGCTGAAGAACGGGTTTGAAGAAGTGATCTCGTGTCCGGATGACATTCTCGACGGCATGGACGAATGGTGTGTCAAACACCACGGTGAATCGGGGCTAACCGCCAAAGTGCGCGCGTCTACGAGCTCGACGAGGGACGTTGAAACGAGACTGTTGAGGTATTTGACAAGCCAATGCGGCGTTACTGAACCGCGGACGGGGATGTTAAGCGGTAATTCAGTACATATGGATAAGGAGTTTCTAAGACGGGAGATGCCAGAGGTATGGCTTTTGAATGCTGCATGTTGTCCGCTCCGCTAACTGTCTGTTTAGTTGATTAATTTCCTGCATTATCGTATTATCGACGTCTCGACTCTCAAAGAGCTTGCTAGGCGACGCAATCCGACATTGAAGGCGGCCGCGCCGGAGAAGAAGTACAGCCATACTGCGAAGAGCGACATTCTGGAAAGCATAGGCGAGCTCAAATACTACTACGACAATTGGCTATTCTCCGACAAGAAAGACGGTTCAGCCTGAGTAAATTGCATGTGTAATATAACATTTTAAACCTCAAATCCCAAACGCCGTAGATGCACCCCATCTATTTCTTTGCGAAAAATGCGGTAAGTTTAGACATGCCAGTCGTGTCCGCCTTTTTCAATTTCCTGACGCCATTGCTAGCGTTCGCATTCTTCTTTTTATTCTTGGATGTCTCATCCCCGTCCTCATCCTCAAACCTGCGCTTGCCGTTCCCGGCACCCGCTGCCATCATCTGCCTCATCATCTCCTGCGCCCTCGCCTTCTCCAACCCGCTCACAAACTCATCCAGCATCCTCTTCTCACTCTCAAACTTATGCACGAACTCTTTTGCCAGCGATGCCGGCAGGTACCCGGCCAATATGGCGATCGCGACCTGTCGTTTGGCCCTGTCGTACATCTCATCCGGTGTGCGCTCGTCGAACCTCACGGGCGCGAGCATGTTAGTAACGTGAGTTTTTGTTAAAATTGCTGGCAAATTATTCGCCATGCGTGCGATCCTTGACGAAAGCGTCCGGAACAGTTTTTCTCGCGACAGCCGGTAGCACCTGAGTCCAGCCGCCGGCTCGACCGTGTCCGTGACTTTATCGAGGCCAGATTCGAGAAGGGCCAGGATATGTCGGTACGCCGGTGCCTCAAGCTGCAGACAGTCCGATATGTCGTCCCATGTGCGGTATTGCGGCTCATGTTGCAGTAGCACGCGGAGCAGGAACAAGAACGGGGTCACCGGCGTCGCGATGTGCATCTGGGCCGACGATATTACTGAGCCGGTATCTTGTTCTGTCGGTGAAGTCTCAGACGCCGGACTCGATGCTGTTGAAGTATCGTCAGAACCCGACTGTGACGGGTGCGAAATAAGCGTCGAATGCGGTGCCGGGTGGTCGATGATGGTCAGCTCGTGAATCGCCAGTGGTGAACGCGTGACGAGATACCGCGTCGGCACCGCGGTTGACGGGTGTGGAAGCGCAATTATGCTGCTGATTGGCGCATTCGCAGTTGACTCGCTGTTTCCGGTTGGTATAATAAAGAGTCGTGACATTGTGACTACTTTCAGCTGTTGTTCAAATGTTGTGAAACGCATAAACTGGCGAGCCAGTGATGAACAGACAGAGTGCGGCTTTGGGTCTGACCCAACTCTTCCGACGCGACGCGCTTTGCACTGACCCGGGACACGCGTCGAACGCGTCGTTGCGGCTCGGACCCATCCCGTCCAGGTCTGGTTCGATGCTCCACTGGGCCGACTCACACAATTCGTCTACGCTTTCTCCATTTCAATCTTCCGATATGGATTCTCCGGCATTAGGATGCAAACCACCGGTGCCAGGAATTCCAAACTCGCCATCGCCGGCCCGGCGGTTCTCTTCGCTAACTACGTTGCCGGACCTCGGCGGCGAGCTGTCCGACTCCGACGACGAAGGTATGTCCCGCTCGCATTGTATCCTAAGTTGTAACTAACGATAGCCACAGAAATGCTCATGCTGAAACTATTGCAGTCAGAGGCCGAGCAAGCAAGGATACGCGCAGAACAGCAGGAACTCAAAGCCAAAATCGCCCTTCGAGAGCTCAGGCGCAAAAAGCGTCTTCGTCAGCACCAGCACGAGCACGAGCAACATGAATCTGCAAGTTTAGCTCTATCACCAGCCATTAGTCCTACTGGACACAAATCTGTACTGTCCACGCCGACGAAGCAATCGTCATTGGCGTTAGTGCCCGGCCTGTCTCCAGATGCGAACGCATCCCAAGACGGCGTGCCAGCGACACCGGACGATGCCGCTAGCGCGATGACGCCGCGGCGGTCGGTCCGCAAGCATTTCTCGCCCGAGCAGCAAAAGGTTCACAACGACGAGATCATCAAACGCCGCCGGCTAGATTTCGCCCCGGCAATCAAGAACTCGCTCCTACCCGCGGTTCTCCGGACGCCATCGTCGTCCGACAGCCATGCGGCCAACATATCTGCTGCGCTAAAGCCACAAGTGCTAGTCCCGAAATCGCCGTCACCGATAAAACCGAAGCGCGAGGACGTGATTCCATTGCGTCAGATGCTGGGCTTGGACAAGGGCCTATCTGCACACGACATTTCTCTAACGCATCGCAAGAAGCCGAAGTTGTCAGACACAGTGCCCAAAAGCAGTGTTATTGTCCGCCATACCGAGACGGGACGGACCGGCGCGCATGTGGCGCCGACTATGGGCTTGAAGTCGACCAGGATGGCGCAGGTTGAGCGGACGCGCCACGAAGCGGTCGAGAAACGGCGCGGAACAGCATATGCGGGGATTGCTGCCAAGCCGGTCGTTGGTGAGACCGCGGTTGGTACGGGCATGGCATTTGGAGAGCGTCTGATGGCTGCGCGACGACGGGGAAACGTGAAGAAGGAACCCAGTGATGCGGGCGACAGTTTGAAGAAGCGGTTGGAGAAGGAGGATGCGCGAAAGGCAGAGAAGAAAGGGCGACTTGTGGACGAGCGCATGGCATCGTTGAAGCGCGCTTCGCCTGCTGTCGTGTCTGACTCGACAACCCGTCCCCCGGACGACGACAGTGACGACGACTTGGAGGTCGAGCCGCCGTTGCGTTCGACGGATAAATCCTCTGTCAACACCAGCGACAGCGTCGCAACGACCACAACGCCGCCAAGTTCGCCACCTAAAACGGCCGAAGCCACACTTGGGTCAAAGTTATCGGGCACACAAACAGACTTGTACGACCCGTACACCAAGCTCGCGCTCTTGACACGGTACGTCTCGGTGGCAGACGTGGACGCATCCATGCAGCCCAAGAAGGTGTTCACGGTATCGAGCCTGTACGCTGCGGTTGCGCCGCCAGAATACGACCCGCCTGTGTACCCGGATTGGGCAGTATTTGGCGTTGTTGCACGGAAGTCGTCTATAATGTACACAAAACGGCGACCTACGCTGAAGAAGAACGAAGATAGCGTGGAGAGGCCAGACCCGAGTGAAAGAGATTGGAAGAAGGTCATTGCGAGTGCGACGGCTGAGCATGGTACAGCCGCCGCCGAACCTCGCAAACGAAAAGCACAAGAGCCGACGAAGAAAAAGGATGTTAACGACGACGAGGAGGAGAACATGCAGGCACGCCGGTACTTCATTCTCAAGCTGACCGACCTCAAACAAGACCTCGACGTCTTCGTCATGGGCCCGCCGCTGGACAAGTTCTGGAAATTACGACTGGGCGACGTCGTGGCGTTTATCAATCCGGGCGTGTGGCCGCCCAAGTCCGGCGGGACCGGGTTCAATCTGAACGTGACCGAGCGCGACGACGAAGTTGTTGAGGTCGGCCGGGCGCGGGATTTCAGCATGTGCAAGGCGCTTACGAGGAAGGAGACACCGTGTCGGAACTGGGTTGATTTGCGCAAGACGGAGTACTGTGAGTTTCACATCGAGCTTGCTGTGCGACGGACGTCTGGTCGGAGGGCAGAAGTCAACAAGGGGTGAGTCGGTTGTTGTAGATGTCGGTGATGCGACTGACGAGTAAGCCAGGACTACGATGTTTTCGCCGAAGAAGAACGGCCAGAGAATGATCATGACTCGCGGTGGTGGGCGCGAAGGATTATTGCCGGACCCTCTCGCTCCAAGACCCGATCGCGCGAACAGAAGTGGTGCAAAGATATATTGCCTCGAACGGTTTCAAGATGACGACACGATCTACACGCCCGCGCGCTCCACCTTCCGCGGGCATTAACGTGCGCCTATGTTTCAAATGTATATATTCATTAGAAGCTAACTACAATATTCTACAAGATTATGTTTATCAGGACAACGGCACGCTGGTAAACACCTTCTGGGCTAACTCTGCTAACACCCGTGCCCTATCCTCCCGCGGCAGTTCCTGGAATACCTCATACACAGCCTTGCCCCTGCTGTCCCTGATACTACCCAATTTCGCGCCAACCGCCAAACCAGCCAGTGCGCCTGGCACGTTCGCGATCGTGAACCCGATGACCCCGCCTGCCAGTCCGGTCAGGATCGTGTAGAACTTGCTGCTGCTGCGCTGCTCGTCGGGTGCGGCGGCTGTATCGTCGGCGTCATGACCGAGCGACGTCTCCGAGTCTCGGAACATCTCCTCAAACGCGGCCTTGAATTCGTTCTCGTACGCGTGCTGGCGGTCGGCGTCGTTCGCAAAGTAGTCCGTGCCGGTCGGTTCATGTGCAGCCCGGTGCCGGTCGTAGTCTGCGCGGCGGTCAGGATCGCCGAGGACGTAGTACGCGTCAGACACGCGCTGGAAGTTTTTGGTCGCCGCGGCCGCTTCTGCTGATGACGGCGGGAACCGATCCGGGTGGGTTGCTAGCGCGGCCCTGCCTGATTGTTAGCCGGCGCAAACCGATGAACGTAAGTACTACGTTTTGTAGTGACAGTAATGTGGGCTAGAAACCTACC
Source organism: Lipomyces tetrasporus (assembly GCF_029532465.1). Taxonomy (NCBI): domain Eukaryota; kingdom Fungi; phylum Ascomycota; class Lipomycetes; order Lipomycetales; family Lipomycetaceae; genus Lipomyces; species Lipomyces tetrasporus. The sequence goes on from NW_026611608.1 coordinate 625,256, forward strand.
GCTTGTACGCATCGCGAATCTGCGCCTGTGACGCAGACGGATCGCAATTCAGCGCCTTGTAATGATCCGGCAAGACCATTCTTTATTTACCGGCAACAATATATCTTCTATTATCGTCAGGTAAAATTTCTTTAGCACGGTTTGTTCTTCTCAAGTGACAAAAAGAGGTTAGATCGAAAGAAAGGCGACGTTTTCAACGGCAGAAAGGACACGATCACGACGCAAAGCGCTGTCAAACTCCGCCACAAGCTCACGAAGACATGACGTCATTCACCTCGCCATTTAAACTTTCAAGGTGCGGCGCACAGCTTGCGGTTAGGGCTGTCAAATTGACCCGGATGTTGCCAACTCTACAGATCACATGTACGATGGAGAAGCAGATCTATTTACCACATCACGCAGACCAAACCAACCATGATGTTTCTAGCAACATACAAAATGAGCCCATAATGAGAAAATTACCCAAAAAAGAAATAAATTCGTTAAACCAAAGAACCGAGTCGTGATTTATAAATACAATTTTCAGGACAGAATTAGTGGATGACGGCGGTTTGTTTGTTTCTCAGAGATTTGCCATGGATATGATAATTAAATCTTTGCCCTGTCTTCCAACGCTCTCTGGAGACGGCTGGCGACCGAGTCGATGAACTCCTCCGTAGTGACGTACGCTGAACGGTCCTTCTTGCCCTGGGCGAGCGCGAGGTCTTTGGTCATGATACCGTCGACGTTGACCGTGTCGATAGTAGCCCGCTCGAGAGTGTGGGCAAAGTCGACGACCTCGGGCGTGCCGTCGAGCTTGCCGCGCTGCGCGAGACCGCGGCTCCAGGCGAAGATGGAGGCGATCGAGTTGGTTGAGGTCTCGCGGCCCTTCTGGTACTCGCGGAAATGGCGGGTGACGGTGCCGTGGGCGGCCTCGGACTCGAACGTCTTGCCGTCGGGCGAGATCAGGACCGACGTCATGAGTCCGAGCGAGCCGAAGCCCTGGGCGACAATGTCGGACTGGACGTCACCGTCGTAGTTCTTCATGGCGATGATGAACCCGCCCTTGGACTTGACCATCTGGGCGACCATGTCGTCGATCAGCCGGTGCTCGTACCAGATGCCCTTCTCCTCGAACTGGGCCTTGAACTCGTTGTCGTATATTTCCTGGAAAATGTCCTTGAAGCGACCGTCGTAGCGCTTGAGGATCGTGTTCTTGGTCGACATGTAAAGCGGGTATCCCTTTTGTAACGCGAGCGCGAACGACGCGTATGCAAACCCGCGGATGGACTCGTCGGTATTGTACATGGCGAGGCCGATGCCGGGGCCCTTGAAATCGTACACGGTCTTGCGGTCCGGCTCGGAGCCGTCTGCGGGCGAGAAGACGAGCTCCAGTTTGCCGGCGGACGGGTAGACGACGTCGGTGGCCTTGTACTGGTCGCCATGGGCGTGGCGGCCGATAATGATGGGCTCGGTCCAGCCAGGGACGAGACGCGGGATGGCAGGGATGACGATCGGTTCACGGAAGACGGTGCCGCCGAGAATGTTGCGGATGGTGCCGTTGGGCGAGAGCCACATCTTCTTGAGACCGAACTCCTTGACCCGGCCCTCGTCGGGCGTGATGGTCGCGCACTTGACGCCGACCTGGTACTTGAGAATGGCCTCGGCGGCGTCGACAGTGACCTTGTCTTCGGTCTTGTCTCTATACTGGATTCCGAGATCGTAATACTTGAGGTTGACATCGACATAAGGCAGGATGAGCTACGGCCATTAACACTTCTCCCCGGTAAAGTCTCACAAAATAAAAATACCTTGTCTTTAATGAATTGCCAGATAATTCTGGTCATTTCATCGCCGTCGAGCTCTACAACCGGGTTCTTGACCCGGATCTTGGTGGACACTGGCACAGTGTTAGTCACAGAATGGGCAGAGCCAAATGAATTACCAACAAAAAAACTTTTTGCCAACCCACTAGCAAGCCAGTGTAAATTCGCCAATTGTGCGAACTACGCCTCGCGGTCCATGGGTTTTGGACCGGCAAAAAGTCCCAACTGATGCAAATTATTGACTTACATCCGACAGCCATGTTGAAGTGTGACAGACTGGCGAGAACAGGTCGTGCAATAGTAGGCCGGACACACGTGAGCGACTGGCTGGGTACGAGATTGGCTGCGGCAGCGGGGAGGTGATGTCTAGCTGCAGCGCGGGCGAGGCCGACAGAGCGAGCGAGGGCGAGCGAAGCCATTCTTATATCTGTGGGAGGAGGGGGGCGGGCAAGGAGAGCGGCTCTGGCAGGCGGTTTGGATCAGAGATGGGAATTGGCGGCGCGGCGTGGGGAAGACATGCTCCGGGTTCTCGTGAGAGTCGCACAACGTCGAGTCCGACGCCGCGAAACTCGTCGTCCGGCTGCGGCCCTTGCCCTGGCCACGGAACAAGTATCCACACTGTACCTTAGTTACCGCATTACGACAGACCGGGTCGCTCAAAGCAGATGTAAGTGCAAAATGGGCACTGCTTAGTACCCGCCTCGTCGGTAGCTGGTTGCCGCTTCCTGAGCAGAACATGCTATCAGGACAGTCGTGTGCCTGTGCTGGATTAGGGCAGATACGCTCGACTACGAAGATGAGGGCCAGGGCAAACCTGAGTCGACTCCAAAACAAGCTGGCAACAAGGCGGCCAGCGGGGCGCGATCGGTGCGGAGTTGGGCACGGCCTGGTTAGATCGGTGCCTGGCTTCCGATGCCGGCTAGTAGACGAGTGACTGTAACGGACACGCACCTTGCGAATATGAGATTGATATTGTTGACGATGGTGGGCGCAGTATCGGCGAATGCCAGAGATAGAGCTGGCCACTTGCGCCCGCGGACCAGATAATAGAGCTGACCAAGTCCAGATCAGGCGGTCACCGTGCTCTTATGTGGATTATCGAGAGCAACGTTGTAGACGACCATCATCGTCGTCCAGGCTGGCAATTGCGTGCGGGCAAACGGAGTCAGTAGAGTCCCCGGATCGACAGAGCCGTCGGTTTGCACAGCGAAGTCAGCTTCCCGACTATTTTGTCGGCTGGCTTCCCCATACCTGCCCGTCTTCGCGGCCCGCTCCGACTTTGACCGACGCTAGCACACGCACTCCAGTTGACCTACGATCATGCTACTGAACAAGTGAATACTGGCAACGAATATATTATACAACTGTCATACATCGCTGTCGCCGTCTGCCTTATTTCATTCCTACCATTATAATCACTAAACACACTAAATACAAACAAAAACGCCATTGTTGAAACGAAGTAATAGTAATTATATGCATATCGTCGAATTTTGTGTACGGATGATTCTAGCTGGAAGCGCTTGGGCCGTCGTTCGCCTCGCAAGTCAGGCAAACGCTCACAAGGACATGCTCTTCTTTATCTCTGCAATCGCAAGACCAGGATTCAACCCCTTTGGACACGTCCTCGAGCAGTTCATGATGGTCTACACCCGCAGTTAGTATCAAATCGAACTACCCGATCTACAACCAAAAAACTCACATGGCATCGATATAGCGACATCGAATTCTGCAGCGCAAGCTTGCGCTCCTCGGTCGCATGGTCACGGCTGTCTGCCAGCCATCGGTACGTCTGCAGCAAGATCGCAGGACCCAGGTACTCGGACTGGTTCCACCAGTACGACGGGCAGCTTGTCGAGCAGCACGCGCACAAAATGCACTCGTACAATCCATCCAGCTTCTTGCGATCCTCGATCGACTGCAGCGTCTCCTTGCCGTCAGCAGGGTAGTCCGCGCGCTGCAGATACGGCTTGATCGACTTGTACTGCTTGTAGAACTGCGTCAGGTCTGGCACAAGGTCCTTGACGACAAACATGTGCGGCAGCGGGTACACCTTGGTCGTCTGCGTCAGGTCCGGGTCGATGCGGCACAGGCACGCGAGCGTGTTGGTGCCGTTGATGTTCATCGCGCACGACCCGCAAATGCCCTCGCGGCACGACCGGCGGAGCGTGAGCGTCGCGTCCTGCTCGTTCTTGATCTTTAGGATCGCGTCCAGCATCATCGGGCCACACTCGTTCAAATCAACCTCAAAGTCCTGCATGTACGGCTTCGACGACGGCTCGTCTGGGTTCCATCTGTAAATCTTCAGCTTCTTCATCCGTGGTGTATTTGCCGGGCGCGCAGGTTCCGAAGTTGCTGTAGCCATGCTGCGCACAGAAGCGACCATGGGTGCGCGCAAAGTCGACGACGTCATGCTGCGGCGGACAGATCCCGCAATCGCGCTGCTCATCGTGGCAAGAGAGGTTCGGCAGGAGTTCATTTTCGCTAGTCAATTGACAATAGTGTGTAATGCAAATGGCACGCTTGAAAGTGAGTAACAGCGAGTCTGGAAAAAAGAGGCGAGCACTCACTACAAGTCGCTCACCATTTCACGCGGGGAACCTCCGAACCCTGGCCCGCGTTATAAACGCCTGGGCTCCGATTGGCTGGGTCGTCCAAATGTCAACTGCATTAATGGTGTATCTGTCGCATCGCGCGCTAGTTAGTTAGAATCATGCCCGCCTGCGATTGGTCGGTCATGTTACCCGGAATGTAACCGGGACCCGGCCGGCTTGTGAAGTTGTAACAAGCCGACGCATTGATATTTCTTCACTAATCTGCTTCTTGGTGCTTTGCTTCGATAAATCCTGTAATATATTGCCATTCACACTGCCAGTATTCCATGCACATTTCGCAAATGCTCGCCATTGCTCGCCAAAACTGCCTGGCAATGTCTGTCACGTGCACATATTCGGCAGTGCGGCACTGTTGCTGGGCCGACGATAATAAATTCCACCGGAACGCGTCGGATCCGGAACACACCGCACAATTCTCACACAAGTAGCCGAGCTGGCCCATGACCGTAGTCAAGAAACGATGTATACTGATCGCCTGTTTGGTATTCTCAAATGTGCAATTGGTTACAGATTTGCCGATTTACACAACGGCGGGCCGCAGAAGGCAACCGACTAGCCGACTTGGTAGTTTCCAAATACATGCTTGAATTATCAACCGTAGAAAGAGCTGAATACATTCCAGTGCATTTTATGCCTAATATACACTCAATCAAACTCTATCGTTTGTAATTGTCGTACAGTAAAACTAATCCTGCGCAGTCGCACCTGACGCAAATGTCACGACCTCACAGGCTAACGAATCCACATCTACCAGCACAAGCTGTCCAGTCTCAGAGAACTTTGGTAGCGCGACCAGGCGTACTCGCTGTCCGTCGTCACCCTCTATTATCTTTGTCTTAAACTCTGGCTGGTTCCCCGCGAAGAATAAATGTGGCGTTTCATGTAAAATGAACGGGTCGTAGTCACGGAATGGATAGCTCCCTATAATGCATCTTAGTCATCAGCAAGAACCGGCCTGCATGGAACTTTGACTTACACAACGTATCGGGAGCGGTCGGCGCACAGTGCTGCCATCGTAGCGAATATTCCATCATTTTCAGTCTGTCATCGCCTTCAACGTACTTGAAAATATCATCGATCGTCTGCCCACCGGTTCCAAGAATTCTGCAGATTGTTTAATACGTCTTCTTTCAAATCAAACCTGCAGCCGACCCTCACCGTAATCCTTCGACATCCCACCAGCACGGATTCGATACAGATCTAAAACTCGACCCCAAGAATCGTCGCGTCCTTGGAACCAGAGCAGGGTTAATCGGTTGCTGGGGAAACGAGTAATTCGTAGGATCCTGATCGCCCGGCATGATATCGACACAGACAGAATTACTCAAATCAGCAAGCATACTATCTAGCGCTTCCGTGGGTTTTGAGTTGTATGACGACGAGTCGTAGCCGTACTTTTTCTTCTTTTTCTGCGAGCTGTCTCCGTTTTCTTCATCTCGTGAAATCGGACTAGAGCGATTATTGGCGAACGAATTCCCGGCCACTATGACGTGGATGATCTCCGACGCGTGTTTGGAATCCTGCATTAGTTATTACAATCGTAAGCGAAATCATCCAGGATGATAACTTACATCAGAACCGCCGAGTTCACCCATGAGATACTCAAACAGCATAGACGTCTCATAGCTTTCGTGAACATCCCCGCTAACTTCCAACCCGGACACCAACGCGACGGATCTTCTCTCATGTCCTGTCGATACTGGCCTTGGCAACTGAGGCGCAAGTTGTGGATACCGGATATCAACGACATCGAAATCCCCGCTCGTGGTCTCGCTGCCCAGAACAGCAACAACACAGCCGGTGACCAGTAGCTCGCTTTTAATGGTCGATCCCACGAGATTGACTCGCCCGGATTCGTCTTCGAGCATAATTGAATCACTGTGCGGATCTGCGAACTTGTCTTTGGAGATCGGTGCTGTAGTCCAAAACTACGTCCGTAGCAATTAGCAAAAAAACCGATAAGCACCCGGAACGTAAACTCACTTCCTTCGTAATCTCGTCCAATATATTCGGCTTCAGAGTCATTTCCATGTACACCGTCCCGACAATCCAGCAGAACTCGCCTTGCCGAACGTCCAAGACCCGATCCACAGCCTTGACTCGCTGGTTCAAAATCTATGGCACACATTAGCTCTAAGTCCTCCCCACAGATGGACAATCACGTCAACCCACACTCATGCCATTCCACGCCTCCGCCGCAATTTTCGACACGCGCGGCTTCAGAACAGTAAGTCTGAGGAAGTACAAACTCGCGTACTGCTGCTCATATGTCTTTTCCGTATTCTTCAACAAAAATTCGTTGTTGTATTTCGATATCAGCGCTCTTGATGACGCCGGTCGCTCGAACGTGGGAAATGACTCGTCCTCTCTGCCGCGTTACGACGTTAGCATGAATTTTGGCTGCGAACAAGCAGAGGTTTACCTTGGATCAGATAGTAAGTAATTCGAGTCTAGAGTCGAAGATGACGCTACTGGCGACATCGTATTCATGAAGCTTGCAGTTGTAGCGGCTACGTGATGGGCAGTGCGACGCGAGAGACGGCAACTTGTCATTAGTGCTGCCAGTCGAATGTGCACACGCGCCCATAATAATTACTTGTACCTAATTGCAGCGTAAGTTGCTATTTAGCCTCACATCGAGGACACTTGAATTTGACGCTTATGGCAGGCATGGCAAACAATCGTGACCCCCAACGCCAAACAAATGCCAAATGAATTATTAAGGACGTAAATAATTATTCCTCTTTTGGGAAAGCATTAGTCAAACGGTAGACCCATAGAGGAAAGTGCTATTGTCCCTGAAGACTCTTGTTCCATAAACTCCCAACTTGTGAGCCGCACGAATTGTGCAACGTCACTAACTGTCTGGGTGAATCTCCCACGCGTACATATTTGGTGCGTTTTACCATTCTGCTCGAGCATCCACACGTGTATTAGCCTTGGATGTACCTCGTCTAAGCTCTAAGTCGTTTTAGAGATTTGGAGCACCAATATCTATGCGACTATACATCCCCAGGCGATCAGAGACCTGCAACGACGACGACGACGACCAGCAAAGACACCAAACTGACCGGTCGACCTCTTCCAATATGAGAGCCACACCTATTGATCGCGCGATTTCGAAGCATTCGAATCTGATGCTTTTATCATTTACCGGACTTGTTGTTGCGGCGTTTTCGTATGTTACCTTTTTTGGGACGTTGCCTACGGTTGCTTCGCCGGCGGACAAAGCTGTTTCAGAGGAAGACGAAGAGATGGATGAGGAATATGTGGAAGAAGAGACCGCGGATGCCAGGAAAAAGAATAAGCGGAAGCGGAAGGAACAGAGGAAGAGTCAAGGTTGAACGTATGCGTGGCAGAATCTTGTGAGACGACCAGAAGAGCATCCGGTTTGTTGCATGCTTCCGCCGTTGTTAACGACATTGGACTCCAGTGCGTTCTTTCGCGGACCTTGGATACCCCGACAATAGTACTTGGAGAAAGTCTAGCCCATCATTCGTTGTTTCAAATTCAATGACCACCAAAACGGCTGTCGAAGTAATTGGGTAGATATGAGCGCGGGCGTTCCAACACGTGGACTTTCTTATTACAATTAAATTATCAATTGATTGTATTGTATTCCATCAAACGCTTTTGAGCGTACGCTTTCGCATTACGCGTGAATCCATAGACAATTAGCCAGCAAGTATTATGACACCCAAATTATATGAAACCCGGCATCCCGCGTGCTCGTCACTCTAGTGATGCAATAGGAGTATGCCATCAGTTCGTTTCTCCCAGAAAGCGTGTATCCCCTGCACATGAAACTCTATTGAACGCCAAGATGAGAAATAAAACCGGAAAGAGAAATAAAATTACTCGATATCTATATATAACGGTAACTTCTATCCGAGCAACCACTAAAAACAGGTCATCGTCGCACTTCTTGATTGATTCCACTAATGAGCGGCACAGCTGAATTCTCTAGCATCTTCGAGAAGCTTGTGAGTGGCTGTATAGTGATAGTAGATACCACCGACAACGGCCAAGTGCCAAATGTTGTGAGACCTATTCCAAATGCCTGTTAGCGAATTTTCGCACACATAACCAGTGCCAACATACGCTCCAATCCAGTCGAAAATACTGCCCGGAAAGTATTTCTCGGGAAATAAACATCCGTAAACTACAACTCCTGCAACGTAGCATAGCAAGCTCTTCGATATTGGGAAGTAGAACGTCAGCGTGTTGATAATGCCTTTAGTGAACGACAGTTGGACGAGCCCCAAAGCTCCTGACATCGCAAGACTGACAAAAAGCGTAATTCGGAGCCAGCGGTTTTCGGGCTCGTCAAAGGCCGGGTGCCAGGCCATCACAGCACCCACAATACCAAAAAGAGCAGTCGAAGTCATGTAGACTGTCTGCGACAACGGCTGGCAGTAGAAAGACGTATACTGTGTCGTCAAAATGGAGCATGCAATAAGAACTGAGATTCCTGTGTAATCAACACAAGCGAAATACCGCTTATGAGATAGAATGCCGATACTGTTGAATGTGTGCCAAATCATGGACGACAGTAAACACTTCAAAGCCGCAACCAAGAAGATCCCAAAGACAACCTTGTCCCACATAGTGAATTTCTTGAAATCAGGCGATGATGGGTAATAGTACAAGGCAACGCTAAGCATCATAATGAAGCCGAAACCATGAGTCCAAATATTGCAAGTTTCGTTGTGGATCTTCACCAAACTAACAACGCATTCGGTGTAATTCGCGCAAAATCTATAGCCTCGGTAGATATACGGATTCTCCCGCCATTGCAAAGGCAGTTCTTCGTACGTAATGAGCCGTTCCTTTGCAGCCCTCAGTGCAGCCTCAATACTACGGTTAATCGCGTCCGCCGAATCGCTTAGTTTTGTGTCGACATTTTGGATAGTCTCGTTGACTGTTGTATAGCACTGTCCCTCCAGATCGGACAGCTTTTGCTCAAGGAAGTGCATTCCGGCAGCGACCTTGGACGGCAGAGAATCTTTGGTGGTAAGCGAATCGTTGTATCGCCGTTCGAGAATGGTGACAATCGCCTCGCCTCGTCGCCATCCTTCTCCAATAACTTCTCCTCCCAGTTTGCCACAGGATTCCTTCACGGCGACCAAGGTCTGGTATGCGTTCACTAGACTTTCATCAAGTCTGCTAAGTTTCTCTGCACTGTATGACTCCAGCGAGTGAAGCCGCTGTTCGAGGTGGCTCAAAAACAAGTCAAGCTGTTATTACAATTAGTGTGTGCAGACAAATACCTAACACAACCGAATTCATGCCTTGAGCAGAACAACCTCCTCCAAAAACTCCAAGTCTGTCGAAGGACTTTTCGAATGAGAATGGAATGAGTGGCGTCGTGCCGCGGACCGGACAGACGAGAACGAGTCCGCCTTGTTCAGGAGCGGCCGCGACTCGTCGTCCGAAACCTCGGCCAGCTCCATAGTAACAGTCTCTGTAACAGTCGGTGCCATACTGATTCCTAAATCTGCAAGTGACGACTGTTGCAGTGTTATAAAGTAGAGGACTTGTGGGCGGTGTTCGTAGAGGTGGGGACTTCGCATGAATAGAGCGACGAGGCTCGCCTCCTAGTTTTAAAGTTTCAAGCTATGCCGTATCACGCTGGATATCGCAGGGTCTGCGTCTCGTTGGCAAAATTGAAGTTTTGAACTAAGCCGTATTCGGCTACGCTGCTCTTCCGTGTGGTTACTGCGCCCTGGTCTCGAGAACTTGTCGAACGCAAAGGATTGTCAATGCACATATATGGTGTATTGGCCAAGAGATGCCACATATATGTCGTAAATGCATTGAATTCGGCGTATTTATTCGGACCAATCAAATGTTCGGAGGACGGCAGATGTGTTTTTGAAGGCAACTTTACGCTATTTGCTATTTCATGAAATCTGCTATGATCCAGGATTCGTTGTAGAGTATCACAAGCGGTACTAGTATGGTACGATTAGCGTACTGCCTCAAGAACGGTAACCTGCGTGTGCTGTCAATGACAGTTCGGCAGAGGTAGGATACGGGGCGCTGTGCTATTTTGTTCCAAACCAAATTCATAAACTAACTATCAATGAAAAAACGACCAAACGTGGTCGATATTTCGTATGCGTAACCAAACCATAATAATCAAAGCGCCCTTATAGCAACATTTATTCACCCGTTAATAATCGTCTGTCATCGGCTGGTCGATGAGCTCTACGCCTTGAAACCGGGCAGTCGCATCTAAAACACCAATGTTGTCAGCGCCAGGATCCACTTCGCCGACTAAGCTTCTTCCACGCGCATGCCGCAAGCTTGTCGTGCGTTCTGGCAAATCAGCTGAATTCTCAGTCACTCCATCGCTACCAGTCTCCTCAGAATTGCCTTGCAATGTCGACGAATTAGGCACAACGATTGCTGGAATGCTGCCCGATGAGTGTGGTAATTCATGATGACGAGACGGCGAACTAGAGATAGAGCCTGGATTATCGCCAAATGCCTGTGCTTCACCGGCTTGAACCGGATTCATGGACGCCGATGAATGCCGTCGGCGAGACGAAGGAGTCAGCACTATATTCAATGTTGGTTGCCCGTTATGACTATTAGGTGAGCCCGGTCGACTGTCATCTTGTGGAGCCGGAGACCCAATGTGTTCACCAATATAGCCCGTAATGTCAACCACTCTAGGGCGCGACTCTCGTTCGTTTAACGAGTCACCCCTCTTGACTTTAAGATTGGCCTTTAAAGTTCTGAAAATGATGACGCCATTCCGAATCAAATCGAGGACAAATCTGTGACTATGTAAGTCGTCGAGTGTAACTTGTGACTGGACTCTGGGACGAAGTAGAACTATGTGCGTTAGTTAGTACGGGACTATCAAATGTAGAAGTGGACATTCTCACCTCTAGACATCTCCTGGGCCAACTCAACCTCGTATTGCGGACCCAAACGAAGGACATTAACCAACCGCTGGAAGTGGAGAGTTAGAGTGACTAAAGTTTTCAACTTCTTTTCATTCAACTTTTCCAAAATATTAGTTAACGGCAATACGATCTCGCGATTATTCTGAACAGTAGCAAGGTCGATATCTCCGCCCCGACGAGAATAGTAATCTTTAATGGCGTCGTATAACCTTCCTTCGACCAGGGAATCTGGGAGCTCTAATAAATATAGCTTCAGAACGCTGGCGACAATGCTGGGCTGATAACGCGTGAGAACCTCTGGTGCAAAATTCTTCCCTGTATTTATTTCACTGCGTAGCTTATGCACTTCGGACAAGGGCACATACCGCAACCAAACGTCTCCCCGGACGGTATCGTTCTCGAGAGTGGGATAAACGTCTTCGAGATGCCTCAGGATAGTTGAGACGATATACGGGACGTCCCGCTGCTCTTCCTCCAAACGGGTGATGAAATCGACTCCGAACGTCTGATGTAAATTATTTCTCATAAATTCCGTTCGATAGACCTCCGTCTGAGGCACGAAATAGCCGGTTTGGTAGCTGGCAATCATGAAGTTAACGTCGTTCAAGGGCATGATGGTTTCGTGGTACAACTCAAGTTCGTCAACGATCGCCTGCATTCTTGGGATGCTATTCGCCATGCAGGCAGAGAAGACATTCAAATGACGCTTGACAGATTCTATCCGTTCAAACTCATATCGTTCCATATTCTTGAAATGAGAGATCAAAGTCTCCTCAAGATAGCACCGGGTCGTATCGAGTTGCTTTACTGCGGCCTTGTACTTTTCGTCTGCTGTTTGCAATTCTCGTTCAAGTCGTTCAAGAGGACTCTCGTCGTAATTCACGCCAGTGGCTGCATTGTAGAGACCTAACAAACTCTCGCCCAGTGCGCTCTCTTTTGCCGCCTGGGCGGGCATCTTTCCAGCCAGCACAAAAGCTTTCTTGTGCCATCGATAACGCATACGTGAGCTGTTGACGAACGTGTTGCCAATGTTTCCCAGCAGCCTGAGGAAGCCGTATTCTGCAAGGTCTTGACCAAACTCCTCGGCTGACGCGGTCGTCGTAGATCTCGTATTGCTTCTAATCCATTCGACAATATCAGCGCCTGAAGAGGTGTTGTGATACGTGCCCAATATGGCAACCTTATGATCTGATAGCGGTATCTTATCCAGCATCGCTGATAACATCTGTCCTATTTGATCTCTACTATACTCTATTCCTGCAATTGTAAAAAAGCTATCCTCATCATCGTCGTCGTCGTTTGATGCCAGGGAGCTACTAGTAGCAGCGCGGTCTATAGGTGCTGACCGAGTCGGGGGCCTGTTCTCGTCTGGAAATACCCCGCGGATAGGTGCAGCCGTCTGCGGACTATGTTCATCTTTCTTAGAACTTTCCATTGGCGGACTGATGGCTTCGTCCTTATTATATTCTTCTAAACTATTACGCTTGGAGCCGAATGTTCTCGCCGAATTTTGAACCTCCCTTTGCAGTTTCTTAACCGTGTCAACCATACCAGTCGCGTGCTTATATGATTCGCGTACCCTACGCTCATGCTGGATGGCGAATTCCGCGAATGGGTTAATGGCCATAGCCTGTATGCCTCTTGCAATATCTATATGTGCAGACCCTTTCTTGACGACCTGTTGCACAATGGCCTCATATGCTTTACGAAGACTGGCGCCCTCATCACGCCCGAATCCGTTGGCCGTGGGAGCCAGGTCCCTCGCCGCGTCTTCCAATTGCCTACCATAGCTTTCTTCAGCATTGCGTAAATTATCCATCAATTGGAGAATCTGGCTGTTTTCGTAAAAACCCTGAACTTGTTTGCCGTACAACACGTTCAGACCTGGGCACGAAATCGATTAGCAGCTGGCTCCGGGTCCATCTACCCCACACGATGGATCTTACCAGAATAGTAGTCGCTTGACCAGAAGGTCCCACCAAAAGTTTGGCTGATAGATTTGTCTCTCATTTTGACGCACAATCTAGCCTACCCAGTCCGCTGCTTCGGGATCGCTATCCGGTCAGCTGCTTCGAGATCAATATGATATAAGTGTTGTCGTTCCGTTGCCGCGCAAGCACTGGATCTGGTCAACGCAAGCCAACGTAAGGATGTAATTCGACAATAATAACAGGGAGTAACGTCTTGCCTCAGTATATATTGAGACTACCCCCGCGAATCTGAACAGAGAGACAGGAACAAAGTGAATGTAGTGACAGTAAACTCCCGTACTCATAATGCGTTACCCTCCCAATAATGGTGCTCAGGTTACGGTAGCGTACTTCATTGTTTCACACTCGAGGATCATAACCCCTGGATCGTAGTTATTCCAATCCACTTATACCTATACACAGTAGAGAGGACCACTCTCTGTTGTCTACGCCAAGATAACTTATGACCGCTAGCTTTCCTCGTAACATACAGTATTCTACCCCGGTATCGTGTAAACCGACATTCCCAATATGGTGTTTCCAAAGCCATTTGCTTCGTTTGTTTGAGTCTCTTCTAAGTGTCGATGGCAGTTCGTATACTGATTTGGGCGTTCTCTAAGTGCCGAGGCAGATCGTACGCAGGAAACTCAACTATCATTGTCGACTCCGTACCATTTGTGATCCCCTAACTTACAACAAATACACGAATTCCAATCGTATTTACATGGCAAAATTTTGATATATACATTCAATCATGCTGCTATCTAAAGCTGCTTTCTTACTCTTCAAAACACATGCGCCGCTTACTCCGAAATTTCAGCAGTTCCAAGGTCCAGTACGGCTTTTGCTATAATCTCAATACCCTTGTCTAGGTCCTCTTCAGATATGACCAACGGAGGAGCGAGTCTGATGATGTTTTCATGAGTTGGCTTGGTCTAGAATACCATTAGCGCGATTCTAACTGCCACCATAGACACACAGAATAAACACATACCAACAAACCTCTGGATTTCAACAAAAGGCATAGCTCCCACGCAGTCTTTCCATTGGCCTTCTCATTGTCGATGACAATGGCGGTAAGCAGTCCCTTTCCACGAACCTCCTTGATAACACCACCTTCCAGGCGCTTTAAGGAGGACATGAATCGCTCACCTAGATAAGCTGCTCTCGCAGCCAGGTTCTCATCTCTAATGACCTCCAGGGCAGCAATCGCTACAGCACTGGCTAAAGGATTACCGCCATACGTAGATCCGTGAGTACCCGGCTCGATGCAGAGCATGATCTCCTTCGAGGACAAGACAGCGCTAACGGGAAGAATACCGCCAGATATAGCCTTTCCTAAGAGAACAATATCAGGCCTCACGCCATAATGCTCGCTGCAAAGCATCTTTCCAGTTCTGGCGAGACCCGTCTGAATCTCGTCGCAGATCAACAGAACATTGTGCTTCTTGCAAAGCTCAGCTACCTGCGGAAGGTAATCGTCATCGGGGACGATTACTCCGGCCTCACCCTGAATAGGCTCAACCAAAAACGCAGCTACCTTGTCTCCAACCGCATTTAAAGCGTCTTCAATATCCTCAATATGGTTGAATCGAATCACTTTTTTTGTGCCCGGAACGATGGGTCCGACGTTCTGCAAGTACGGACCGTAGTTTTCTCGAGCTTCAGGATCAGTAGACATAGAGATTACGCCAAGAGTCCGACCATGGAAGTTGTTTGCTGCGCTAAGAATGATTGCCTGGTCCTCTGGAATGCCTTTCTTAAGGTAACCCCACTTTCTAGCGAGCTTTAGGCCAGTCTCCACTGCCTCCGCACCAGTGTTCATAGGTAACACCATGTCATAACCAAAGTACTATTGTGATGCATTAGCAAATGAAAACAACAGAAAGATCAAAGATTAATTACCTCCGTGATATACTTGGCGAATTTGGGAAACACATCATTTGAGAATGCGCGGCTGCTGAGGGTAAGCTTCTGGGCCTGATCAATCAGAGCCTTGATGATTTTCGGGTGGCAATGGCCCTGATTCACTGCGGAATAGGCCGAGAGAAAGTCCAAATAATCATTTCCCTGAGTAAAATAAGAAACATGTCCAATCGTCCCCAGTACGCTGCCAAATCACTCCTAATGACAGGACAGCGGAGATCTTTGCCAAATCTAAACATGAGGCACTACTTACCTCTGGATCATAAACATGCGCGCCCTTTGCGCTTGAAAACACGACCGGAAGTGGATGATAATTGTGTGCGCTGTATTCGTTCTCGTATTCAAGAGCCACGTTCGAGGAGACGGCGCTTTCCAATGGGTCGTAGTGTGCAGTAGGTTCTTTCGTCATTTTGCTCAAAATATTTTTAGTCAATGCTTGTTCCAGTACTATAATATAGTCGATTGGGAGTAATATGCGTATATATTTGGGGAAATAAAAAATGGCAAGTTCCAAGGAGGCAAATTTCTTCGGCGGAAGGTGCTGTCGCGCCGAGTCCCGTCATCGAGGAGCTTCGGGTGGGGGGAGGCTCATTTGACAATGTGGCGCACGAAAATTGCAGCTCCGTGCATCCAAAGTTACCTCCTGCATATACCTCTAAATATTAAACGTCTAACATTGCAATTAGGAAGTCAACAGACCATATCAGGCATAAATGGTGCACGCTTGGCCGTCGGTCTGATGTGCGGCTCGTGCATCGCGGGTCTCGAGACCTCAGCGTGATCAGATGAACAGCGCCACGAGGTGACGGGAACACAATAAGTAACGCATTCTTCGAGGTTGAAGGCGTCCCATTAAGCTTGTTCTTAATTAAACATTATGGCCTCATAAAATGCGGACCATATATTAGATTCGTAGAGTATGTACCAATATCCAAACTTTTTGGTCTCCAAATACAAAGTCCTCGACTGCCTAAGTCAACTTATAAACAAATTTTATCTTTGCATATGAATATAATCAACACTATCAATCTTGATTTGATGTTTATGCTCCTCCAACAGTACTTTGAGCCGCTCCTGTCTCCGAGGTGCAGATTCGTTATGAATAGGGCACGGCTCATCGCCACTGACATGTGCAGGCTCATACTTTCTCAATGCCTGCTCAATAGTCTTCATATCAAAGAGGAAGTTGCTGTTCTCATCAAGATCTGGTGATTCTGCACCCTCCAGTGCGTCACCCTCTTCATCTACCTCTAAATCGTCAACCCCATCTTCATCTTCTTCGTCATCATCATATTCTTCGTCATCGTCGTCGTACTCTACATCATCGTCATCATAGGACTCGTGAATACCACCTTCAAGTTCAGCTATTTTGTTTTCCAGCGCAATACGTTCTGCCTGAAGTGCGCGACAAAGATTTTCGAGCTTAGCCATGCGCTTCTTAGTGGTCTCAGCCTCCTTTTGCTGCTTTGTGCGCTCCTCCACCATTTCCAAAATATTCTTATTCATCGTCTCGGCCTTTTTGATGAGAATCTTGTTCTCCTTCTCCAACCTTTTTGTCTTTTTGGTCATCTGCTCCATTTCTTTCCTAAACGTCATGAACAAATCGTTAGAGTTGTTTAACGTGTCTTCGACCTGCTTGAACTTCTCGACATAGACATTGAGTTGTGATCTCAATTCAGTTTCTGTCTGCGTGAAAGTTGAGACTTGGTTAAGAAGCATCTTCGCACGTGCCGTCTCGGAGTCAGCAAGTTTTCGTTGTCGGTCATATCTCGCCATATAAACTTGAACTTCAAGGTCCTTCGAGCGAAGGAGTTTCTGCAGCTGAGCATCGCGCAACTCATATTGCTCAAAGAATGTCTTCAATCGGTCCTTGAGGACGTCATTTTCGTCAGCTTGTGCTATCAACTTCCCATGATTATGCATCTCCATTCTAGATTTGACTTCCACAATCTTAGACTCGAACTTGGCCGAAAGTTCGTCCCGCTTCTCTTGTTCGCTTTGAGCAAGCTTCTTGCTCTCGTCCTAACAGATATATTAGAACATGCCAATACAATAGCGAAGCACATTCACCAACCATAATACGCTTGTTCTCCTTCTGCAGCTCGCGGCAAAGATTTTCCAATTTCTCTCTAACAGATAGAGCCTTCTTCATCTCGCTTCGAGCCTGATCTTTCTCTTTCTGAAGCTGCTCAGCACGCTTCTTGGCCCGCATATGGTCTCGCTCATGGCGCTTCATCTCTTGAAATAGTTCACTATACTTCTGCTGAATAGCAGTAATTTTGCCAAGATAGTCTTCGTGGCTGTCGACGAGCTCCGTAAGCTCCTTGTTGGCCTTTCGGGCAGCACGTGCTATTAAAGAATGAGCTTCGAACGGTTGCAGACTCTCGAGGAAATGCAGCACTAACCCATGACTTTTTCTTCATCCTCTTCTTGGACGACATCAGACTCTAGCTGCGAAATTTTCGATTGAATAAGGTCATTCACCTATTCGCGTTAATATCTGGCTGGACGAAGACAATCTTCTCGTAAGCTACCTTGCCAGCATCCAGCTTCTTCCGGCCGCTAACTCTCTTCGGGCTGAGAGGCTGCAAAGTCGAGACCTTGTCAGCCTCTATATGACCGTGTGAGGTAGTTTCATGGTGATCGTTAGAGGGTTTGGTCAAGGCAGTGGCGTTGAGCTGGTCGATGAATGCTGGGTCTTTCGACAGGTCGTCGGACGTCGCAACAACGGGTGCAGCTGCCATTCTTAACGCGCATGTGGCACTAACCGCCGATACCCTAGGGCACAAGCTATATAATAGAGTGTACGAGTAGAAATGACACTATAGATACTGCTACAGTAATTTCTGGTCTAAATAGTAAGAGTAGAAAGATCGCTGCCGCCGAGATTGGAATACATTTACAATTCTCGGCGGGAAGTGCGGGTCCAAACCATACTACGAAAACCCTATCCCTAGCGCAGCCTGGAGACAGTCAGATCATTTCAAATCGTTTGAAGGCAGCCGTCACAGTTGCGGGTTTTTAGTACTGAACTCGAAAATAACTTATTTTGGGCGGTGAATTGTGCACTATGGAGTAATCCTTAGCATACATGTCATAATTCAAATGATATTATTAGCATCGTCCTCGCCTGGAAGAACTCCCAACTCTGCCTTTCTAAGTGCTCAAAGCCTTGTCTTCCGATATGTCACATAATGATCCTCATGATCATGCCTATATAACGCTACAAGACATTGAAGTTTTTCCGGCCTATTTATGCAATATATGGAAACATCGCCTTTCTGTTCTTCGGATACTTCGAACCAAACTCTTTCTTGTACTGCGCCTCTTTCTTCAATGACCACAGGAACATGGTAACGGTTGACAAAATCAAGAACAAAGTCGCCGCCCAACTGCGGGTCAGCAATGCAACCGCCAGCCATGCACAAGCCTCGAAAAAGTAGTTGGGGCACGACACCAGGTTGAACCCGTAACCGAATGGAATCTTTCTGACCCTGGTGCCCTTAGGTCTCAGCGACGAAAGGATTAGATGCGTTATAAAGTTCGAAATTTCCGAGTAAGCCCAGAACGCAATGAGACCATAGAACAAGAATCCCGGTAAGTCTGGTCGGGGAGTGGGCCCATAGCAGAAATAGGCTAGGTTGAATCCCGACAGGACCCAATAGTGACCCGAGTTTTTGAAAATATTAAGCAAAGGCATTGTGTCATTCGAAAATCGATGGACAAACATGGTTTCCAGCTCACGCTTCAAGAAATGCAACATGACCATATAGAAGACTGCCTTTTGGGTAGCCGAGTGAACGAAGGTCTTGCCGTAAATTGGCTCTTGTAAATAGTAGAAGAGAAGATGTATGAACAGTGGTCCACAATATTCAACGTAGAACACGGTTTGCCAGCCAATTTGGTAACCTGCGTTGAATTGTGAGTCAAATTTGTGCTCATTGGAATCAGGCACATGTCCCTGTCACAACATACCCAGATCCTTGACATACACTATCGAATTGTCCTGCAGATCATACTTGTCCAAAGGAGTTCCCGGAACTAGAAGCGTGTTGTCGATTAGAGTCAGTCGAATTCTCTCGGGTCCCAACTGTGTCGCCTTGCAGATTGCTGCCGTGAGGTCTTTGACCGTGCCTTTGGTGTCTACATCCAAAGTAGAGGGAAGCTTAAAAATCTTAGCTTTAGGCGACTTGGTTCTGAGATGAAGAGTAACCATGTTGCCAACAAGTAGCTTTAGCTAGCTCTGATATGTACTATATCAATTGAGATGGATGACTGCTTGGGGTCAGATGTCGATCGGTTTTTAGTGAACTGGCTCCTGAAGACAACGAAACTCTAATGTCCTCTAAAGGCACACTTCTAAAACTTTATTTGTAAGGGAACTTACTGTCGAAAGATGAATAATCCGAGAACAGGACGCATTCAATTCAAATTCTTTTATAATCAAGAATGGAGAGACAGAGAATATCAGATAGTTCTAGTTCCCTGCAAATCTTAACAAATTCAACGTAAAATGACTCGTAGGTCGAACAATGATGGAGTGTCATTGGCAGCTCATCGGCTGTGGCGTAAGAGCCGTCCGCGTCGAAGAGGGGAAGTGTCTTGCAATGCCATCTAGACGTTACGTCCACCGCAGTGCCTACCGATGAATACAACAGAATACACTATTAGTCCAGAGAATGTGTCTCTGATTGACTTAGAGATATTTACAAAAGCTATTCGACAAGTTGCCTTTCCGGATGTGGCGGAACCGGCGAGAAAGAAGCGCCGTTTGAATATTGGGATATCGGAGATAGACATTGTCGGAGACGTTTCTGGGACCAGTACTCAACCGGTAACTATTAGCACGGGGATAGAGGAGTACGAGAATCAGGCCGTGCTATTTCGGAATATAGTTCGTCTGTCGTTAGCTTCGGACCAAATTGACAAGGTCGAACTCGCAACGCTCTTGTCACAGATATTCGATGCGCTCGTATGTGATAACTCGGGCACCAAGACATTTCGAGTCCCGGTCAAGTTTCAGATAGATGTGAGTACTGGACAGCTAGATGTTTTTGGTCTCGTGGCGAGGTCACCACTACTGTTCTCGGTCAGAATTTCGGGAGATCAAGCTCTCATCGATGATGTCCAGTTGTTCAATGAGGCGAAGTCAAGCAGGAAGGTCGCACTTGAGGGTAGTCCCCTCATTGTACCTAATCCTGTTTTATGCTTACGGAGGCAAATTGGTTCAGTGTTAGCAACCGACAAACACGAACTGCTCATAGATTTTGGTGCTGCTCTGCCGTCGTCGGCTTCGCCGTCGGTAAACGCTGCGGAGATAACAATTTATCCGATATTCGGTAAATTGTTGAAAAGAGCATTTCCTTCGTTGATCCAAGAGAGAATAGACTTCCTGCTGCCGAGTAAGGACCTCACGAAACTCTATAACAACGGTCAATTGGAGTGGATTCCTCGTCCGAAGGTGACCCCGATTGAGTTTTATCGGGCGATATGCGATCATGAGCTACCGGATGCGCCGCCACTCATACAGCATGCTGATCTTCGTACGTCACTTCTAGACTACCAAAGGCGAGCAGTTCGATGGTGTCTTTTCAAGGAAGGGAAAGTTGTCTCGCAGGAAACTGATGCTCTTGCTGATGTCGACGAGCAGTCAATCGAATTTCCCCCTTGGGGATGGGAAGAGGTTGTTGAGGCAAACCGAAGTTATTGGATTGCTCCCGAATTGGGTCAAGTTTGCACGGATGAGAAGCGGTTAAGAGAGGACGCACTTGCGGTTGCGAGATCTGGTGCAAAAGGCTTACTGGCTGAAGAAATGGGCCTTGGGAAGTCATTAGAGACGATTGCACTGATTCTGTTAAACAAAAGACCTGAAAATGAGATAGGACAGCCTTCGGTCGATCTATATTCCGGGGACATTGTTGCGAAGGCAAAGTCAACACTTATTGTGACGCCGTGGAGTATCCATCGGCAATGGATTGAGGAATTTCAACGACACGCACCATTACTCTCAGTTTATGTTTATTACGGGGGAACGAATGTGAAAAACCGCATAACGGCTGATGTTCTCGCTGAGTATGACGTCATTTTGACAACTTACTCTACAATCTCTAGAGAGTTACATTATACTCAGAAACTTCCGGATAGAAATTTGAGGGGAGAGCGAAAGTATGAATTATTTCGTAGTCCTTTGATTCAGCTAGAGTTTTGGAGAGTCGTTCTGGATGAAGTACAGCTAGTTGAGAACGGTGTCGGAAACGCAGCTCAGGTTGCCCGTACTATTCCTAGGTTTCATGCATGGGGTGTCTCCGGAACTCCTGTACGAAACGATTTGTCAGATTTGGCAGGACTACTCCAGTTTCTATGGCTTTTCCCGTTCACACAGGGTCATCAGGCCAAAATATGGGATCGATTATGTACCGATTCTGTGTCATTTTGTAATCTTTTCTCACGATTTTGCCTGAGGCATACTAAAGATATGGTGAAGGACAGTATCTCGCTTCCTCCACAACGACGAATCGTCCTGACTATTCCCTTCACCACTGTGGAAGAGAATAATTACCGACATCTCTTCCAGGAATTTCTCGACGATTGTGTCTTTACGCCGGATGGCGCTCCAGCTCGCGATGATTGGGATCCGGAAGAAGAATTGCCGAAAATGAGTAAATGGCTGGGACGCTTGCGCCAGACGTGTTGCCATGCGCAAATTGGAGCTGGCAATCGTCGCGCTCTTGGTGGTGGTCCGTTGAGAACCGTCAATGACGTATTGGAAGCGATGTTCGAAAACGCACAATCTGTGGTTTTGACTGATGAGAGAGCGTACTGGATGTCAAAAATTCAGCGGGCGCAACTATTAGAACAAGCGAAGGAACAGGATCCGGCCTTGCAATTATTGTCCGAAGCATTGGAAGGAGTTCGCAAGGTTCTTGCAGCTTGTCGAAATCAGTTGGCTGAGGAGCTCGAAAAGCAGAGGGATTTTAGGAAGAAGGCCGATCGACGAGCGGAGCTTGCTAAGCTTGCTGCCAAAGAAGACGAGGACGAAACCAAAATGGAGGAGCGTTCGTTGCTTGACCAGCTCGAGAAAGAAGAAGAGGAGGGCCTCAAGGGTCGGGCATTGGCTGTCAGGCTAAGAGTTCGTACGTTTTTGGAATTAGAGCATCGTTGTTTGTTTTTTATTGCTAGTATTCATTTTCAAAAGGTATGACATATCTTACATTTATCGCGTCATAGATTATTAAAGGTTCTGTTTAGGAAAACAAAGAGCTGGAGGACGAGTATTATGGACTCGCTGAGAAGGCTCGTCGAGAGGTATGTATAAATTAAGGAATGCGGTTCTGTTTGTGATATTTATTTCAGCCATAGCTTTTACAAGAATCCGAATCGAAAGCTCAGAAACTGATGAACACTATGGCCACGATTGCGAAGAATCAAGAATTTGTTGAAATACCCGAAATCGAGAGTGTAGATGAATTTCAAGGTGCACTTGAAAGTCGCTCAACGATAAACAAGGCTCGTGAAATTTGTGGCATTTTGAACGAACAAGCAAATTTGCTTGACGAATGGAGAGAAAAGGTTGTATCATTGTTAAGCCAGAAATTGGTTGATCGTGATGCTGAACCTGATGGCGAAGAGTATGGTGAGTCTTTGGATGCTCAAGAGGAAGGATTTTCGTACCAAGAGGCATTAAGGCAAGCGGTGGCAGATCGTAACGAGGCGGTGAATGGGATTCGCAACAATCTGGTGGAGTATGATGTGGGGCGAGACGACCAACTGGACAAGCGGACAGATCTAGCAAAGAAGCTTCTGGAGGAGCGAAAGATGGTCAAGCCAGCACCTTATCTGGGTTCTTTGAAACTTCTATATGACGAGCTTAGACGGCTAGCGAGCCAAATGGCATTTGATGCTCAAGAGGCAGCTGGCAGTCGTCAGCAGCGGCTGGAGATTGAGTACAGCATTGCCAATAAAGAGGTGGAAAACGTGCGCCAGGTTATCGCGTCACAAAAGAAGTGCATCGAGCAATTGGATAAAGAAGTTCTCTTTTTCAGATCTATTTATAATGCTCGTATTGAATACTATAAGCAGCTTCAGCAAGTCTCGGACGGTGTGGCCGAGTTCGTACCAAAGGAGCCGGAAAAATTGCCGAAAGCAGCTGTGGCTAATGAGATAAAGATACTATCGAGGATCGACAAGGGCTATGCTCGTCTGAGATATCTCGAGCATCTCAGGAATTCAATTCTTGGCAATACCGGCTCGGTTCCGGAAAGTGAGCGAATATGTGTGATCTGCCAAAGTCCCTTCGAAATCGGGTCACTTACAGTTTGCGGGCATCAGTATTGCAGAGAGTGCATGCTTGAGTATGTGGTTGGTTCCGGTTTTGTAAGGACGTAGCTAACACTTGTCAAGGTGGTGGAAATTCCATCGGACATGTCCAATTTGCAAACGCCACCTGAAAGACAGAGACATATACAACATATCTTACAAACCTTCAGAGATCCGTGTTAAGGAGGAGAAATCGCACATGCAGCACCACGGCCTGTCGGCCGCACGACAGATATACTCTGACATGAACGAAGAGGCACTGAATAAAATCAAATCTATAGATCTAGTCGGTTCATATGGGTCTAAGATTGACATGATTCTGCGTCATATGATCTGGTTGCGAGAGCAGGAGCCAAATGTTCAAGTTGTTCTGTTTTCACAATGGGCAGACTTTCTTTATCTTCTTGGAATGGCACTGTTCCGTCACAGTATCAAATATGCAACCGTAGAACGGAACATGGAGCAGTTTAAGAGCAATCCAGAAGTTATGTGCTTTTTGCTACACGCGAGATCTCAATCGTAAGTGCATTAATATTATCGTGCTACCCAGTGGATCTTGCTAATCCTTTGTGCGGATAGGTCTGGCTTGACGTTGATCAACGCAACTCATGTAATTTTGTGCGAGCCGCTGTTTAATACGGCTATTGAACTACAAGCCATTTCTCGCGTGCACCGCATAGGTCAGACGAGGCCCACAACGGTATGGATGTATGCAATCAGTGGTACCGTGGAAGAGTCCGTTCTTGCGCTCACTACTAAACGCCGCCTTGCATTACTCCAACAATCAAATGCTCCTAGCAGGGACGGTACTTCAGTGCGTCCAATTACTGAAGCCAAGTTAGATATTAGTAATTCCATCGAACTTCAGAAAGCCTCGGGCAAAATGATTGGTAGGAGAGGAGAAGGAGAGATTGTTCCACAAGATGAACTCTGGGATCTCTTCTTTGGAGACTCTGCTGCGACAGACACGCACAAACGAGTAGAGTCATTGGACGTGGCTCTTGCAAATCGGGATGGCAAGGAAATGGAATCCCTCGCTACGGACTACCACAGGCAAATGGCAGCGGATGCTGCTGAGCGGCGTGCCACAATTATAGAGTAACTTATGTTTGATGCTAACTTATCATTTATTCTTGATTGTATTATTAAAGACTTATTTGTAATGTACGATTAAGTGTCCGGTAATGAAACTTTGCAGAGGTCAGAGGATAACGTACACGCTCTAGTATGAAATCTAAATTGTCTTCTGCGGACTATTTAGCTGGGTTTAATAATAGCTATAGGGGAACTGCGGAGTGGTTGGAGCCTGAAAATCAATTCCTTCACTGCGGCTTATTTGGCCCCATAATAATCACCGTTCGCGTCAAAATAAGGTTTGCAGTCAGCTTTGGTTCTCGTCGCGACGCGTTCGCGACGCGTTGAGAACCGCGCCGCACGAACTTCCCGGCCTTCGCTTTCTTGCACATCAGGCGGTTTGCTTGAACGAAGTAATCTTACATTGCCGTCACCTCAGGACTATTATTTTTTCCATCGGCGACATTTTGATACAGCGACAGTTATTGCCTGCTTCGGCAATTGCTAAGTACTTCTGTTCCAGGACGGATAGCAATGCCGCCAACACCACAGAAGCAGTCGACACCGACGGTCCTCGGCAAGCGAACGCGAAACGGGCAAAGCATTCCTATTTCGCCGCAGTTAGCCCAAAGGGCAAGGACACTTCGAAGTGCGTCCAAGAATTTGCCGGCTAAGAAGATCACATATGGGGGGATGGACGCGAAAGTAACGGCAACAGCAACATTACAAACTCCGCCAGCGACCCCCAGTAAGCGGAAGGCCCGGTCAGAGAGTGGCTGTACGCCCAATTCGACGCGTAAGCTGTGCGATATTACTAATGAGATTCTGAACACGCCGTCGACGTCGTCATCCACTGCAACCACATGCACACCGCTCACGCCTTCAACACCATCAGTGTACACAGGAGCAAAGGGCCTCTTTCAACGCGGCTCTGGGTCTCCAGGAAAATTACTGTGCAGAGATGTGGAACGAGATATTCTGAAATCGTTTTTCGAGTCCCATGTCTCCAACCGTACTGCTGGGAGTCTGTATATTAGTGGTCCACCAGGGACTGGGAAGTCAGCATTAATGGCGGAGGTATTGGATGATCTGAAAGACAAATTTGGACCTGCTGTCAAAGTTGCGAATATCAATTGCATGACGGTTTGCAAGCCTGCACTTGTGTTTTGCAACATTTTCCAGGAATTGATTGGTGAGCTGTTGTCCGAGTCTAGTGTTGGCGAGCAGTCTGTCACAGAGAAGCTGGAGCAACTTCTCACTCAGTCAAGCACGAAGCAGTCATGGTATGCAAATTCTCGGCTTTGGCTGTGGAAATGGGAATATCTTACTAATTCGTCAAAGCATTGTGATTCTAGATGAAATGGACTACCTTATGACCAAAGACCAAGAAATTCTGTATCAAGCTTTCGAATGGACCCGGCTCAGAAATTCCAACTTGGTGTTAGTAGGAATCGCGAACGCTCTGAATCTGACTAGTCGATTTCTTCCAAAGCTCAGGGCTAGGAACTGTGAGTTGGCTACGTTGCCGTTTTTGACGACTCAAAAAGCTAATTGATTGCCAGTCGTTCCTGAGATTCTACGCTTTACGCCTTATACTGCAGAACAAATTGCGAAGGTAATTAGTGCTCGTCTTGAAGCGTACTCGCGAGCCGTAACCAGTATAGACAGCAAAGGCGATACTGGTTCACTTATCCATCCGGCAGCTATACAGCTGTGCGCTCGCAAAACCGCAGCAAACACCGGCGACCTCAGAAAGGCATTTGACATTTGTAAGAGGGGGTTGGACTTGGCAGAAGAGGACGCTAGGCGAAAATTTGCAGCGCAGTCTGATATCGCATGTCAAAAGAATCGATCGTCTATGCCCACTCCTTGTACTACTCCGAATCGGCAGTTCACAGCGTTCACGATTCCTCCGGACGGCGTCCCACCCAAAGTCACTATTGCACATATAGCGAAAATTTGTTCGTCAGCATTTGGAGGTTCCACGGTCCAGAGAGTTCACGGCTTGAATTTGCAGCAAAAAGCAGTTCTATGCGCTTTGGTTGTAGGTGAAAAGCGGAAAGCATCGAGTCTTACCATTCGTGAGCTCTATGAGCACTATGGAGCATTGTGCGCAAAAGACAAACTCCTAGATCGTCTCAAGATCAGCGAATTCAGGGAAGTTGTTAGTGCACTCGAAGTTTGTGGAGTCATTAATCTTTCTGCCGTCGGACGGAGCGGTTCGTCTACAGGTAAGAGCTCCAATTCCGATGACAGACGGATTGCAGCTGCTGTCCAAGCGATTGACCTTCTACGGGCTGTCGAGGACGTGGGCATGCTGAAGAGGTTTTTCAGTGGTTCGTAGAAAACCAATTATTTTCCAGCACTCGGAGTATTTTGTACGAGGTTAAGTGTATAAGGATTAAGCTATACATTGAAATCGATATGTCTGTATATAATTATAGAATATACCTGTAGCCAAGTTGTCAGGGTGCGAAAACATGAGGCCAGCATCTACAGAATGATTAAGAGTATTGCATGTTTGACAAGAACGCGGTGTTAAAGCATGTTTGTAGCGCACTTTCCAATATGCTGTAAACATATATCCTTTATAATACAGTATACCTTAAGCCTGAATATGCCCATAAATGCTCTATACGCCAAACTCCGTCGGTTTCATTCATTATCCCACCGGACTAAAATATCTGCAGTTGACTTAACACTCGCAGGTCCTAACTGCTGTCTCCATTGAAAATGCAAGTTATTCTTCTCTCTTAACAGCTCGAATACCCGGGCTTCACTCCCATGACGTTCTTTGTGTACCAGTAGCAGCTTCGTCCGTCGTGAAACCACCTTGAGAAGCACGTCCGTTAAGATATCGAAGCTATCAGCGTTGTAAGTGCAATCGCACGATATGACCAGGTCCCACTCCGCATCATACACCTTTGCGTTCTCTTCTGCCGTGTTATTACCACTGTCCCAGTTGAACGAAGAAAATTCGACTTTCCCATTTGCTCTGCTGCTTTTATTCGTAGTACAATTGAGGGCGATATTGCGCTCGCAGACATCACGAGCAGAATCTAGATCGGTAAGGACAACGTGACTCTGTGGAAATACTTTACTCAAACTAAGACCAACTGTACCGCACCCAGAGCCTAGTTCCAGGATTCTCATAGGTTTCGACGCCGCCCGTAGTTGTTGAACAAATAGGTCTCTATTGTTTTGGGAAGAAGTAAGAAAGCTACCCAATAAAATTCCAGAGTCCCTAAGCAGCCAGTGTTAGATAAATGCTGGATGGGATGGATCAACTTCATACCATAAGTGTCGTGCGACGCTCTCCCCAGTTTCTTCCACCAACTTCAAACTGGTGACCCCGATTGGTATGTCCCGACTGACGTATCTCTGATTATCATTATCGTATCGTATAGTCCATTGAATATCGTACTTTCTAGGTCTCCATTCTTCGGCGCCAGAAAACCAAAATCCCAGACTTGTGACAGGAAGTACCGTCGACAATGTATCACCGTAAGAGTCCACATATATCTCATTCTCATCGTTAGATTCGCCGTCTATATTCAGCCCAACGCGCATATAAAAACGAACGTCTACCCCTCTATTCTTCATTATCCGATCCAGTTGCTTCATAGAAACCTCTAGTTCGATGGGAAGCGCTCTCATCCCAGGCTTCCATTGAACTTTGGTGTGTATTACATTTGTCGTCTTCGAAGACAACTGACCGCTTGCAATCAGACTCACTGACAATGTCGCATTCCCGTAAAAGAAATATTCTCCAAGATCAGTCGTAAGCGTTACCACAGAATTAATTGTACATGTAGAACCTGAGAAAGCTTGTGGGCGGGAGATAATTTGGGGTGCGGTCACTGCTTTGCCGTCATTAAGCTTTGTCCTCGACTTTTTGGGTGAGTCCGACTTCAGAAGAGACAGTGAACATTTAGAGTATGGCACCTTCAAAAACCGCACATGATACATGCTATAGTTGCTACCGACTGTCCTAGGTGATTGTCCCAGATTGTTCAACACAACTATAAGATAGTACTGTGGGTTAGGGCAGCTCATATCTACAATGGGTACCGGCCCCATGTATATGCAAGCCAAAGCCCTGGCATTCATTTATGGATATGCCATAAATGAATACCAGGACTAGGCTCGACAATTTTGATCCAATTCACAAGATCGAGGTTACACGCGACAATTTATCGGTATAGCATCACTATTTGGTATCTTGATTCTTAAAGTTTAGATTTTATGCGGATAAAAGATAAGGGCTCCTTCCTACGTTTTTGAGTATATAGCTGCCATTACTGCAGGTAATAAACCTGACACTCGACCACTTGGAATTGACTTTTGATCCCGGATTTCGCCAGCCTTACAATTCACGTCTTGATTATTGTTTTTTGTACCTTGTATAAGGCAGTGACACAGTTGCATCTGCTGAACGTTCAACTGGGATCCAGTAGATAGGTTTGTCATAACCGCTGCACCACCGATATCATGTCCGACACAGAAATGCAATATGTTCCCGCATCAGAGTCGCCATCACCTGAACCTGGAGATGCAACTGCTGGTGAAAACAAAGCACAAACAGTTGCCCCAGATACATCTTTAGAAGAGAAAATACAAGTCCGAATCAGAGATGTCGAGCAGCAAAGTCTGAAATCGTTTGCGGCTGCCGGAGGAGTCAGCACTCGAACGAATAGGCCAGTTCCCCCGCCTCCTCCGCCACCTGGCCTTTTACCGTCACAGGTCTCGAAGAAGATAGAAAGCCGGTTGGGTGCGTATGGAAATCCATCGCAAACTCTATATGTGAATAACTTGAATGATAAAATACGGAAACAAGGTATGCAGTGGAATAAGCCCCTGAGCGTCAACCGGATAAACTAACGATTGCGGCAAATAGAATTAAGACTGTGCTTATACACATTATTTGCAACATATGGACGGGTAATTGATGTTGTGGCAGTCAAGACGAAGAAAATGCGAGGGCAAGCACACATCGTGTTTAGCGACGTCCCTAGCGCAACTCAGGCTTTGAGGTCCCTACAAGGTGTTACATTCCTTGGGAAGGAGCTGGTAAGTAGGATCGGACGATTCTTCCTGATGGCTTCGCAATGGTCACGGCCTTTTGCGATAGTAGCCCATAATTTATTAAGTTGTGCTAACTAGCGGGTTTTAGCATATTGAATTTGCCAAATCAAAGTCCAACTCTGTTGCGAAGTTGGACGGCACTTATCGACTTCCTCCACCTCCTGCTCTCAACGCATCTACATTACCCGAGTATACCGACGTCGCCAAAGGTGTGAAACGTCTACGAGCTGATGATAGTGATGATGACGAATAATTTGCCTGTAAATTTGAGTAGAGTGTACGATTGAATGAAGACAAAACAAAATTGTGTTTTAACAGGTGAGGTCGGAGCATTTTGATCTCTTTGAACGTTGGTTCGACATAGTCAAAAACGCTAAATATGGCGGTGAATATGTCGGATAGATAGATAAATCAGTTCCGAATTATTTACCGTAAGCATGCATACGGGGTATTATCCCGCAATCACTATACCAATCGCTGGTCCAACGACGCCAATCCACAATGCTAGGTACGACATAAGTGTTATATCCGATATCTCCGGGTCCTGATTCAAAGCATTCATAACATCGCCGGTATGACATGGGTGGATGTAGAAGCAGAGCAAGCCATGATAAAGCGGGTGCTCACATTGTGAAATAGCCCCGCTGCCTGATAGGATCGGCATTGTTGGCTCTTTGAGTATCGATGCCTGCCATGGACTTGTGATTAAATACTTGTAGACATCCTCTAATAGGGTAATTGGCGTACTTTCTCCTGTATGGAGACTCGTATACGCCGACGAGAAGTACAGAACCGGAAGAGAATAGATGGGCGATAACAGAATGAAAACCTTTGAAATTACCGTGAAGTCATCATGCTCTCGAGGGGAGGTAATTTCGATACCATCAAATAACTCCTTTGCATTCAGTTAGCTCAGGATATGCACATGACAGACAACGATTATTACCTTGTCTGTAGACGGAATTGGTCTACTACTAAGGCCGGATGCGTGAAGACGAGGTAGAAAGCTCTGACAAGCATCTGAGAACTCGGCACGAGTCAAATATGGAAAATTGCTAGCATATTTCGCAGTGGACCGGTCAGACACACTCGCACTCACTATCGTCATTTACAATGTAAAGCATTGGCTTTCGTGCGGGTGTTTGGGTGCGGTATAACAGGGAACAGTCCGGCGCCGTTGATTTGCTTAGTACGCTGTATGGGTTAGGGCGCCACATTCGCGGCTGCCATGGACTCCAATATCCAGTGATCAATCAGGATAACGGCTTCACTTCTCGGGCACATTGCTCTCCGACACATCAATCGAATACAGACAGTAGAGCTGCGCTCCTGTCTTGTCCAAGATGTCCCACCAAGTTCACAGTCTCGGCCATGTACCTATCTCGGACCACTCCTTCTCTACTGACCGATCTAAGTTGGCACTGGCCCGCGACATCTCCGTTGAGATTTACGATACCGGATCGAAGTACAGTTTGAACACAACCCTTTCTGGCCACGACAAGACCGTCACTTCTGTTGATATTGCGCCTCAGTCTGGTAGAATTGTCACTTGTTCACAGGATCGCAATGCTCTTGTTTGGGAGCCATCGCCCGATGGAACGTACAAGCCCACACTTGTGCTTCTTCGTATCAATCGTGCCGCGACTTACGCACGCTGGTCGCCTGACGAGAAGAAGTTTGCTGTTGGATCCGGTGCCCGGGCGATTGCCATCTGCTACTTCGAAGAGGAGAATGACTGGTGGGTCTCTAAGCATATCAAGAAGCCGCTTCGTTCGACCGTGCTCTCGGTCAGCTGGCACCCGAATTCTGTCCTCCTTTCCTCCGGTAGCACTGATTCACATGCCCGCGTGTTTTCCACGTTTATCAAGGGTGTTGACGAACGGCCCGAGCCTACTATCTGGGGCGACCGTGTCCCATTTCAAACTCTTTGCGGTGACTTTGTGAGTCCCGCCGGCGGCTGGGTTCACGATGCTGTATTCTCTCCTTCAGGTAATGCGCTTGCTTTAGTCACTCACGACTCTTCCATCACAATTGTTTATCCCTCTGGACCAGAGCAGCCACCTGCTGCCGTCGTCAATGTCAGCACTACATTGCTTCCGTTCAAGA
The DNA here is from genome assembly GCF_029532465.1 of Lipomyces tetrasporus. Taxonomy (NCBI): domain Eukaryota; kingdom Fungi; phylum Ascomycota; class Lipomycetes; order Lipomycetales; family Lipomycetaceae; genus Lipomyces; species Lipomyces tetrasporus. Next base: position 657,070 of record NW_026611608.1, read on the forward strand.
CTCTGGTGTGGCTCTCAGAAAATGAGATCGTCGCGGCCGGTCATGACTGTCACCCTGTGGTCTTCACAGGCTCGGATCAATCCGGATGGGCGCTTGATCACTCCGTTGATGATCCAAACGATGCTAAAAAGAACGCTAGCAGTCGAGAGAGCACGGCATTGAATATGTTCAGACAGATGGACTTGAAGGGTACGCCTCAGGCTTCTGCAGACGATGCTTCTTTGCCTACTATTCATCAGAACACTATCACGTATGTCTCTGTTAATGAATATTGTGTTTTGTCGATTGGCGCTAACCTAGTTTAGCAAATTGCGGCCATATGCGGTCAGTGGAGGTAGAGTCAACAAGGTTTCTTCGACTGGAGTCGATGGGCGTGTTGTCATTTTTGACGTATAATTGGGCAGATACTAAGTTAGGCATTGTTATTAGCTACTTGCTTGAGATGCTACATGTTTATGGTGACACAATGTAGAGCCAGTAATTCAAATTGGAAACCAGGCTGTTCAATTAATGCCTCAGATGCCACGTATGTGTCCACTCATAGATTTCAGTCTAGCAATTATGCGTGGTTTAAATGTAATCTAAGGCATTAAAGCATTGTTTACTTTGCTACTAGTTGCGCTCATAGTGATTGTAGATCAATTTGGACATCCGCTCCTCGGCTCACTTTTTTGTGCGGCTCGTATGATATCAAGCCCGAATTAGAAGCAGCCTTTGGTCTTGAAATTTACTTATTCAAAAATACGTACTTATTGATCAAAGCTTTATCTATATATGAAATGGTCGGCATCTTAGGATTTTTACCGGTATGAATACCAGGTCACATCAGTCGTTAAATGCCATCGATCTCTAACTCCTTGTTGAACAGACACTTGCCCAGGCCCTTGACAAGCCGGGATTTAATTGGAAGTCGCTGATCATCGGTTTCTCTACGGCTCATTATCTCTTTGAAACGTACTTGAGTCTTCGACAGTATCGCGTTCTTCAGAGAGAATCTCCGCCTAAAGCTTTAGAGGGGGCAGTTGATCAGGAAACGTTCTTAAAGACTCAGACTTACTCGCGCGCGAAGTCAAGATTCGGCTTTTTCAGCAGCCTCTACAGTTTTCTGTTAGACACATCGATAGTTTTCTTTGATGCATTGCCGAAATTCTGGGGCATCGCAGGGACTGTTCTGAAGCTATGGGCGCCTGCTAGATTTTCTGGACAAGTAAGACCGATGGATGATCTGTGGATCATGTCAGAGACGTGCTTATATTGTTTAGATCAGCCAGTCTGTCGTTTTCTTTCTCGGTTACAATTTTGTATCGACCCTTCTGACTCTTCCACTCTCGATATATTCTACTTTCGTTCTGGAAGAGAAGTTCGGCTTCAACAAGCAGACGCCTTCTTTGTTTATCACCGACTTCATCAAGACCCAACTATTGACCGCTGTCATTGGTGGCCCGCTTCTTTCTGCATTCTTGAAGATCATTATCTACTTCGGTGGTCAATTTTTTTACTACCTATGGCTCTTTACTCTTGTCTTCCAAATCATCGCGATCGTGGTTTACCCTATCTTGATCCAGCCATTGTTTAACAAAGTCACGCCAATGGAGGACGGCAAGATCAAAACCGAGGTCGAGAAGCTTGCGATTGAGCTGAAGTTCCCCTTGAAAGACCTCTTCGTCATTGACGGATCTAAGCGCAGCGCTCATAGTAATGCTTATTTCTACGGATTGCCGTGGAAGAAGCATATTGTTATTTACGATACGTTAATCGACAAGTTTGAAGCCGATGAAGTCGTCGCTGTGCTGGCTCACGAATTGGGTCATTGGGCTCTCTCCCACACTACGAAAATGCTTATTATTCAGCAAATTCATCTCTTCACGATTTTCGTCCTGTTCTCAGTTTTCATCAACAACGCGTCACTGTACCAGTCATTTGGGTTTGGAGGCCAGAAACCAGTTATGATTGGATTCATACTCTTCAGCGATATTCTTGGTATGCGGACCTTGATTGATATATCTGTAGCATACGATTGTTAACACATACGTCCAGAACCGCTTAATAGCGTTCTCGCGTTTGCATTGAGCTTGCTGAGTCGAAAACATGAATATGAAGCTGGTATGCTCTTGGGACTCAGTGAATAATATTGTAGCGATATAATGACTAACAAGTTATAGATGCCTTTGCTGTCAAGCTCAACTACGCGATGGAACTTTCGCAAGCGCTCATTAAGCTGCATATTCAGAACTTGAGCACCATGGATGCTGACTGGCTCTACAGTAGCTACCACTACTCTCACCCGATATTGCCGGAGAGATTACAGGCTATGGGATGGAAGAACGAGAAGAAGGAAGAATAGAGAGTACATGATGCAGTCAATAGCGATTTTCTAGACAAGTTGCTAGTTCTGTAGAGATCAGGCGGATTTCGTACACCAATATTCTTTATATAGTTAATGTTGCTTAACCCAATGACACACTGTATATATAGAATTCAAATTATCCAATTGTGTCCAATACCTGGAACTATAAGCATACAATATAAGGTCATATCCACGAGATCAAATCCAACTTTTTCTAACCCAGAATGTCACATTACTACCACAAATAGACGCCCATGAGTGAACTCACTATATACACAATTCATATAACATGCATACATTTACCTGTGCCTAATCCAAATATTCTTCAGTAGCTCATTAGCGACGCCTCGCGATCTATTTGGTCTTGGCCGCCTCCTTCTCTCTCTTCTCCTCCTTCCTCCTTTCTTTCTTCAAGCGCTTACGCTCCTTCTTATCTATGGACTGCAACACAGTAGAATCAGCAGCCTCAGGTTGTGCAGTCGCACCATCAGCATCCACCATCTCGACATCAGCCACGGATGTATCCTGCTCCATCGCATCCGCCTTGCGTTTCCTCAACAACGGCGGTAATCCAAGTAAATCTCGACGTATCCGGCTTAACTGCTGAGATACTGCGTTACTGAGCGACGCGATACCACTGCTTGCACCGCTTTCCGTGGCATAGAGTGACGAAGCAGATGTGCTGGCTTCTGCGATGCTCTTCTGCTGCTCGATATTGTCGAGGAAAGACGAAAGGAGCTCCTCGGCTTCTGTATTGGAAATCTTGTGTAGCGAAGTGACATGGATAAGCGTCACGCCCGACGCCTCGCGACGTGATATTGTGGACATCTTGTAGGTGGGCTCAAGGACTATAGCGAAGTTCGTTGAGTAGCGCGCGAGTAGTTACAATGAGGCTCGAGATCAACGGACGACTGAACGAAAGACGAGCGTACTGAACGCTAGAAGTTAGAACCAGATCCTGTCGTCGACTATTCGGCTGATGGGTGGAACACCAGGGCTGACTCTAACCTGGACTTGTCTGCAGGGGAGTACGAACAAGTTGTTTATACTGTGCCGAAATTTTCGTATGGCAGCTGCTTACTATTTTAAAGGGTGTGGTGTCATGCAGGGTAAGCGCCCGATTTTGGGTTTCGACACGCGGAGATTGGACTCTACATTTTTCGTCTCCGACGACTATCATTCAGTTCCACGATTATTATTTAGATTCCGGATACTTTAATCGGTCAATCGAAGAGAGGATTGCGAATTTCATATTATAGTATGCAGCCAATATTGCGGGTTTCACGGTTCTGTAGGACAACGATTTCTCACATTCCCTCGTCGCGAAGGTAAATTTGCATGCAGTGTGTACGATACTACTATCAACGCGGTTGCTAATGCAATGTTCTTTAGATGTATGTCGTTGTTATTTGCTTCCAGCAACTTACAAGAGGCGCGATCGTCGTTACTCCCTAGCCATACGCGCATGCTCCTGAATTCCAATTCTCGAGCACCGATTCCCACAACGCCGGCATCTATCTTGTCGTCGCCGTCCGGGCTATTACCGCAAATGGGCTCAGCCGTATTCCCACAGTTCGGGCAGCGGCGATGGAAGGCGCGAGGAAACACCTACCAACCGAGTACAGTTAAGAGAAAACGCCATTATGGATTCCGAGCGCGACTAAAAACTAAGAACGGGCGAAGGATTTTAATGAGACGAAGGGAAAAAGGACGCTGGTACCTATCGCATTAAAATGTATATGGCATTTTTCTGTTGAAGATCTAAGTCGCTATTGTGTACAAAGAACGATTAGAATGTCCATTGGATTGGGCAATCCTTAGGAATCCTTTGGTGAATCCTTCCGTGTATAATACAGACCCACTGTTCAATGTCCGTCGACTCGTATATCATAAGCTACATATGCCAATCTCCAAAGGCACACTACATGTTCCTATTTACAATCAAGATACCCATGTAACACTAATCTCGTCAAGACGAAACGAATGTCTCCTGCTGGGACCCGTATTGATTAGCCATCTCCATCAGCAAATAAGCATCTGCTCCGAGATCTTTCATTGCACTGACTTGTTCCGACAAGTACAGACAGTCGTTCGATAAAAATAAGTTCGAGTCAAATGAATCGCCATAATGCAGAGGAGCGAGTGCCCGAAATGCACCGAGTAAGTAGCTAACCAGCGACCGCAGATTTTTGCTCGCTGGTGCAATAGACGACGTCTTGTACCTGTCCGACAATTAGCATGACGTTCTGCAAAACAGCCACAGTTTCAATGCTTACTTTGTGGCCAGATCATTAGCGTCACGCCAAAGCGTCTGTGTCAAATCTAGTATTTTCTGTGGAACTGCGGTTACGACGTAGGTCTCATTAAGGCCCGAGATAATCGGACTCGGGGTCATTGCAGCCCCCTTTTGCAGACTGCTTCCTCTTGCTGGGGTACGTCGGGGCATCAGCCCCTTGGGCTTCTTTGCAGCTTGGACCGGCGTAGTTGCCTTTGCCGCCTGCACAGGCTCCTCATCTCCCCAGTTCCAATCGTCTGGATCACTACCAGCTCCCCCAGATGCAACATCTTCATTTTCGCCCAAATCTAAAGATTCATCGAAGCCCCAACCGTCATCGTCCTCGGCAGCCACATCCTCAGTCACACCTGTGGTATTAGCACGACTGGTCTCCGGTACAATCGCCTCTTCGCGGCCGTTGTCATCGCTATCCCACTCCTCGTTCCAATCATATTCATCACTACTTCTCTGCTTCTCCGTAGATGGAAGACTTCTCCGCGTTTCTCTTTTACGAGAGGCATCAGATATTGCATCTGCAGAGACAATAGCTCCTCTCTTCTCCACAATCTTGCGTTCGCTGTTCATCGCTTCAGATATAATCTGTCGAGCGAGAACAAGTACCGAGTCGCATTTCTTCTTGTACCACACGCTGGGCACTCGACTGACCCAGTCTGTGAGCTCGTTTGACCTTGTCCACTTCTCCTTCTGCAAGAACTTATCGAACTCTTTGATCTGTCGTAATACTGTCTCGAACTTGGGAAACTCGGACAACTCAAGTGGGACAGATTGATGGAAAGTGACGTCAATTAGCTGCGTAGTAATAATTGCAGACAAGTCAACGGCAAGGGGATGCGATATTGACTCGGGCATTGTGGTGTTGATAAATTTGATAAATATGGACAGATTCTCAATAAGTTGGCCAAATGTGTACGACGCAGCATCCAAGTTTGACACGATATTCAGCGAGCTTCTACAGTCGTCATATGTGACTTCCACAACTACTGGATGTTCCATGTCGAGAATACGCGCCACGATTGGATCTTTTAATTTGGTGTTCAACGCGATTATTTTTCCCGCAAAGTCAAATCGTTTCAGAGCCTCAGCAATATCCGCCAGAGATACTTCATGGCCCTCGGCTTTAGTAGCGGTCAGTAACATTGTACTATCAGAATTCCCTAAATCATACCTTCCAATGCCTTTTGAACTAACAGTTGGTTGCCGTCCATTTGAAATTGAATGAATTCTATCCACAGGGAGTGTAGACTGTGAAATACGCTAGAACTCAATGTGTTGACCTCTTCGTTTAGTGTTCTCAGAAGACTAATCTGTTCCCACTCAGGAAAGCTGGTAATCTTTTGCTCGGCCGACTTCAACAGCGGCACACACGCCACGAGTAGCCCAGACTGAAAACATGACCGCAATTCGATTAATGTAGCTTTAATAAACCAAATCTGATTTAGTGCTTCGACGTAACCCTGATTCCGGTTGTATGATAATGTTAAATTGTCGCATTCATCGATCAGGGCGTAGATGGTTTCGTCGGCATTCTATCCGTACTATTAGTCAACGGAAGCAGAGTTCAAATCACAAACCGTACGTCATTCTCTTTCGACAATCGTTTTAGTTCCTCGGCTTGCTTCTCTGAAAGCTCAATACCGTCGAACAGCGTCTTTGATTGATTCAAATAGTTGTCAAGCTCCCTCGAATTTTCGGAACATATGTTTTCGATTTGACTCTGTATTGCGACAAAATATATTTTAGTATGTTTCGATATACGAATCAATAACGTCAGATTATTATGAAGGAATAAATACCTCGATCTGGGCAATTGCGTCACCCAACGCACTAGCGACACTTGATATGCTTTCGGGCTCGGTAACTGACAGATTGGCATCGACCTCGTCCGGGAACTCGGCCAGCTGGAGATATTGCAGTACTGAGTGAACAACTTCCTGTGACCATAACATTATATACCTATTGCATGTTACAAAATATAGTTGAGACCAAGTAGACGGGACGAGTGACTCCGGTGGACTGCGACGTTTGTCTCGTCTCCCGATCATTTACGTCATAAATTGGGGTTCGATTTACAGAATATTGGTTACCGCGTCCACACGCTTTTAACAACTACTCTTGATACGTTATATATTGGACAACATAAGGTGCGGCCATCTTCCCTATCCCCGGTGCAATAATTCTATCAACTAGAAATACTGTCCATGAACAGCACCACGTCTATGTATGCATTGTATTTATATCAATATATTACGATAAGATATGCGCTCTTTGCATAGTAATCGGCCAACATAGACCGACTACCAGCCGAATCTTCAGCCTGATTGCGAGTTCTCAGCATATCTGCAACCATAGCGAGCGCGAAAGCTCTGTAATTGGTTTGTCATATGTTAATTTGTCGCTGCTAAATGGAGTGTTCAAACTGCAACCAACTGTATATCCTGTCTCCACGATATGCAACATGAAATTCATGATGCCGAATGGACCTGGTGAGCCAGCTTTACGGTGGTCAAGGAGACTGCACTGGTTAGTTACCTGAATGTCGCCATGTAGCCTGCTGTGCCGCGACTGCAGAGGCCGCGACCTCTGCAGGGACCACAAGCTCCTTGCGCCGACGGAACCTGTTAAGTGATGAAGATGCATTGAGACCGGTAGCATCCTTGCTGGGAATGGCATCAGGCAAACTCAGCGAGAATGGAGCGGCTGCAAGACTAATCAAGTAAGAGATGATCTGGGTCCGTGAAAATTGGTCAAAGTACGCGATTCTATCAAAGCACGACGGATTGAATGTCGACACGTCGAGAGCCACAACAGTCCCAAAAAGTGCAGAGCTGACAGTGCTAAGCCTCGCAGTCCATGTAATCGTTCATTGGCGTAGCAGACTTGTTCATAATATTGTATACTACTGGGCGTGGGCCGGCGGCGCGACTGGCAATGTCCCTGATCGGAGAAATGGTTCGTTCAGTTGCGGCCATACCAAGAAGAAAACACAGTTCCCCGTCCGATCAACACCAGTTAAGCTTCTTTGGGCCTACTTAGTACTGCGGTGGGAGACCACGCTGGAATCGTAGGTGCTGCAATTTAATAGTTTTTTTGTGAATTTTTGTCAAATTTCCACACATGGTTAAGTTAAGCAATGGTCGGTAACGTTCGGCTGTTACAACCTTGGCATGTACGTGCCTAGCGGAGGCTCCATGGCAATCAACAGGACGTTTCTCACGAAGATGATGCTTGCAAAGGCAAACGGTATTTACAAATGTCGAAACGAAACAGACATTGGTAAAAGTGTTCGCACACGGTATCATAGTGTGGCGGGTTTGGCAGGTCTGCGGCTCGCGGTGGAGACTAGGTTTAGCGAAAAATAGGGCTACGTCATTTTAGCGGCCAGCCGAACAGAGCCAGACTTTGCTGCAGCTTGTGCACGTTGCTTTATCGACCATCTGGCGGCCATCGCATTTACCTGGCAGCGCCCGACGGTCCCACCCATTCATCCAACCCTTCCCACTGTCTGCTCACTCTATCCCATCCATCAACCACCGCGTCTGTCTGCTCAGCAATCATTGTCACTGCCAATCATCTGCGGTCTACTATTCCAATGGCCGATTTCATCCGGTATGTGCTTCTGGGTCTATTGTCTGCTGCTAAACACTAACGGTGGGCAGAACCCAGATCTTCGGCACGTCCTTTGAGATCACCAGCAGGCACGTCTTTAGCTTCTCTCGCTGCAATTGACTCGATACTGACAACAGTCACTTAGATATGCCGACCTGAACCCGGTTGGAATGGGTGCCTTTGGTTTGGTGTGGTATGTGACCGGGTCGCATTACAGATTGCTGTCGATCATTCAAACAACCGTCTGACATCTATCCAGCTCCGCTCGAGATCAACTCACCGGACAGGCCGTGGCCATTAAGAAGATCATGAAACCATTCAGCACGCCGGTCTTGTCCAAGCGGACGTATAGAGAGTTGAAGCTGCTAAAACATCTTCGTCACGAGAACGTTATATCCCTAAGCGATATCTTTATCTCCCCACTCGAAGACATCTATTTCGTCACTGAATTGCTAGGCACAGACCTTCATCGATTGTTGACGTCACGACCACTTGAAAAGCAGTTTATACAATATTTTCTGTACCAGATCCTGCGTGGTCTGAAATATGTGCACTCGGCTGGCGTAATTCATCGCGACTTGAAGCCGAGTAATATTCTCGTGAACGAGAATTGTGATTTGAAGGTACACGCCCGCGAGCACGTAATATCGGAATGGTTACTGATTAACTGCGACGAATAGATTTGCGATTTTGGATTGGCTCGCATTCAGGATCCACAAATGACAGGATATGTCTCTACGCGATATTATCGGGCACCAGAAATCATGCTTACTTGGCAAAAATACGATGTTGAGGTCGATATATGGAGTGCGGGATGTATATTTGCTGAAATGTTGGATGGAAAGCCATTGTTTCCGGGAAAAGATCATGTGAATCAGTTTTCGATCATCACTGAACTTTTGGGGACTCCGCCTGACGACGTCATCCACACTATTTGCAGCGAGAATGTGAGTATCTTGTTAGTCTTACGATTCTATATTTCTGATGGCAAGTAGACATTGCGGTTTGTCAAATCGCTTCCTAAGAGACAGAGAATACCGCTATCCCAAAAGTTTAGAGGCGCCGATCCCTTGGCCATCGACCTACTAGAGAAGATGCTAGTGTTCGACCCGCGGAAGAGAATTACTGCTGCGGAAGCCCTTGCCCATGAGTACCTAGCGCCGTACCACGACCCCTCTGATGAGCCTGTTGCGGATGAGAAGTTTGATTGGTCTTTCAACGGTATATATACATACTATTGTTTTGGACCACCAATAATCACAAGTTACTAACTGACTTCTAGATGCTGAGCTTCCGGTTGATTCCTGGAAGGTGATGATGTATTCTGAGATATTAGACTTCCACAATATAGATGGCGGAGCCGTGTCACAGGAGTAATGGGGATTGGCATGGATGAGCCATTCACAACAAGAAAGAGAAATATCCTGGTTGTCAGAACTGCTGCAGCACAACAGATGCGCACTCATGCTCCACCAAATACGAGTATGTACTTCTATTCCCCTGATCCTTGATATTGTATACAGTAATTTTGGATAACTGTTTAATTGCGCTTTCTTGCTTGATGACTGGTTGTTATTACTGGCGGTTAGTGGATATCGTTTATAAGGTCCATTTTTGGTCGTTATTTTGGTCGCTAGTTTGTTTAGTTATGTATTTGTCGCTATTAGTTAAATGTATGCCAAATATTTCTAGTTTTCTCGCAATACCACGGACCCCGCATGAGAGCTGCAGGGGAGAGTTCTTTCGACCAAAATATGCCATAACGAATTGCATAAAAGTAGAACGCCCGAAATTTCAATTAATTGGGCACATGCAGTTTCTCTCTGCTAATTGTACAAACCTATATGCTGAATCGTCCAGATAGATCTGCCAGCGATGTAGGCCATGGAAGCGCTCTTGTTATTGAGCCCCATGCTGAGGATCCGTCACCACTGGTTCGACGCGTCGACTCCTGACCTCAGGGGCTCAGGGTAACCCAATCAACTCGCTATCAATGCCTTTGCAGAAGAACTCCCATTGTTAGTATACGGAGTGATAATTGCCTTGGATTCGCCATTACTCCTGGGGACTGTATTCCCGTGCATGCTTGTGAGCATCAGCCAAAGTTAACCAGAATTCTCATTCTTGCAATGATCCGAAAATGAACAGTGAAGTGGAGCAATCAGTGGAGGGTCTCATCGTCGGAGTATGCGTTGTTGGATTCCATCATACCCGGTATGTAGGACTTGAAAAGACTCGAAATGTGCTGGCAACTGATCGAGCACAAATAGTGGACCGGAAGTCGAATATTGGATAGGCGAGAATGGCAAAGATCTCTCGACCCGTTGGGCTAACTTACCTTTTCAGAGTCTTCCGGATGGAAGTCACTCGGTAATACCATTCCGTTCTTTTGTAGAAAGAATACAACATTAATATCAATTGACTAGCACGAAGAGGACTATTCATATTTCACACTGCTGTACGAGCCGGATGAAGCAGAGGCCGAGAAAGGCAACCGGCCGACGACCTACTTTGGCATCTCCTGTAACCGGCAAATACGGACGACCGAGCTTCTCTACAAATCGGCCGACGTAACACGATCTACGGTACAAAAATCCGTTGTAGTCGTTGCCCGAAAGCCGATATTTGGCCCTATTCGCGAGAAATTGGCGGTGGTTACTCGCGCGTACTTCTTGCAGGGCAATTTCGAAGATCGAACAATTATCGACAATTTATACGAGAACCTTGTTCAGCTGTTTCATTACGGAATTGGAGAGGTCGATTTATACAATGGCATGACGTTGAGAGAATTGGTCTATAGATTCAAGTGGAAGACTCTCGTGTTATTCAAGGCATTATTATTGGAGTCGAAGATTTTATTCTTTGGGTCAAATACGGAATTGCTGTGCTCGAGTCAATTCTCCCTAGTATCGCTGATCCCTGGTATGCGCTTTTTAAGGTCTGAAAGAGATTGGAGAGCTAACTAGGTCGCAGGTCTCATCGAGCATCTCGATGATTCCGCGTCTCCTATCCTCGATACATACGAGTATACTTTAAAGAAATCTAATAGCCTGAGAAGCAGCGACCGTACGTCACTACTGGCATTCATGGGCTTGCCGCTCCAGGTCTTCGGCAAAGGTGGCATGTTTAATCCATACACTCCCCTCCAACAGCTCGAAGCTCTAACACGGGAAGAAACGAAGTTTTATCTCATTGGCAGTACAAACTCATTACTTTTATCCCAGAAACATAAGTTCGCAGATATTATAGTGAACGTAAGCGTTCTAGCGGTACTGGATTTTGACATGACATGACTTATAGGGTTTAGGTTGATGATAACACGGTTGAGATTTTAGACCCCAATTTGGAAGGTCCTTTGCATCTAACCTCGTACGATCGGAAGTGGATTGACTCAATATTCCATGCTGTCAATGAGACATGGCCAGACGGTAATATCCACGGTATTAGGGAAATAGTCATGTTTATTCTAACATGTGGTACAGAGGCAGAAGACGCTGGGCGGTTTGACTCGGTCAGTTTCGATGGAAGTGAAGATTACATTCGATGGCAATTTGAAGAGTATCTTATGGCACTATTGGCGTCAGTCAAATATGACGGATTTTTGACCAAATACGGTGGGCCGCCACCTCCGGAAGCGTTACTGCCACAAATTGGTATGGTAACTAGTTTACGAATTTGTATTTATTGCTGAATCCTTGTCCGTTCATATTAACCAAATTAACAGACGGAAACCCAGCCGTTGATTTCAACTTGGATTTTGTCGAAAAATGGAAGTCAACAAATAATTACAGAATATTCCAACAATTTACCGACGAAGAGCTATTCGATGTCGTCGAGCCGCGACATCTTTCAAGCGGCGGCATCTCACTGGAAGATGTCCAGCGCAAAGTCGCACAGTGCGTTCTGACTTAATTAGTAAACTCTTTTCCACTTCTATCTAGTGATTGTAACCTTGGATCTTTGGTGTATTTAGGAGTGGGGGAGGGGAAGGTTATGGCGTGGACGATGCTGACAATCGAGAATAGGCAGATGCAGAATTTGGCTCCAGCGCGGGAAGCAATCGCGAAGACATTCACGACAGGGTCGCAAAGAGTGTCCAATGCGTTCGGGAGTTTCTGGGCAGAGATTGAGAACATGCGAGAGAAGGAGCGGATACGACGTCAGACGCAACGACAAACACAGGCAGGGGAGGCTTCGTCGCCATCCGCCGCTGTGAAGACCGATAAACCAGGATCCCTGTCGCCGTCGTCGCAGAGTTCTGAGGCGTCGTCGACCTCCGCGATCTCAAGGCGGATACAGCATATTACAGTCTCGACTGACCCTTCGTACTTGTCGGGTTGGAGTCGCTGGGCCTCGGATAAACGGCGGCAAGCATTTGGAAGCCACAGGTCGGGATCACGAAAATCGTCACCGACACTTGATGTTACACCGGAGGAACCATCACCTAGCGTCAACAGAGCAGACCTCGGTCGTCCGACAGATGGACGTGCTGGAAAGCTCGAGACAACTGCGAGTACACCAGACAAACAAGAGTCGTCCGAGGATGAAGATGAAGATATGGACCTTACTGATAGCTATACAATAACTTCTGAAGATATTAATCCGTGGAAAGCTGACGACGACCGGAGGCGGTAGACGAGTACCGGACCTGTGAATATCTATTTGGTGTAGGAATGGCATATGACTGTAGATTATCGTGCTTATACGAAGTGCTTGTAATTATTGTTAGGTTTATAGCGTTGCTCTCTGCATGTTGGTGAGGGCAAAAGTTTTACGTTTGGAGTCCGAATCTAAAAGTCATAGTATTGCACTCTCTCCAAGACCTCAAGTGAAACAAAACTGTGAAGGCATATAGTATACATCCACCATGGACGCTCCACAAACACTACCAAAGTCAATCATAATATACAGCCAATCATATTAGCTACGCTCTGGTGACGAGAAAATAGTCGAATTAATATGTGGCACTGGTGGAGAATCTAATGGCGAGGAGGAGAATCTTGACGCGTAACTTATGGGCGCATTCTTCGGCGTTGCCATCGCACTCGCTTGTCGGCCATGTCGGGCCAGTTGTGCCCGCTTTGAAGGAGACGGACCCTTCGGAGTAACCTGAATGCCCCATTTCTTATCCAGGACACGGTGTAATAGCACGCTCTGCTGTCCACCGTATGATCGTGGTCGGTTTGCGCCTACGAATGGCGAGAAAGGTGATGACTCTGGCGTTCGTAGAATGGACGCGCTCTCTTCGTCGATCGTGGAGTTCTCTGGTCGTCGGTACAAATGTTGTCGTCCTGGAGTCCGTGGTTCTGTAAAACTTGACGATTGAATCTGCGTCGTTGGAAGAGGAGGCTCTAGTGATTGGTCATCGCGGTCGTAGTTATTCTGGAGACCCTGCGGTAACGAAATGGACGTTGAACTCTCAAATGAGCCGATGTGTCGTGCTTTAAGTTCACTTCTCATTTCTTCAAACGGCGAAACCATATCGGCCCATTGCATGGTATGTGGTTGTGACTTAGTCGTTTGACGCTCATCAATACCGTTCAAGATATCCGACCGATCGCCTAAAACAACTCGCGGGGTCGACTGATCATCGAGATTCAACGACTTCATAAACTGAGCGGTACCAGCGATACTCCGCTCTGTTTCAATGTCGTCTTCCACGTCTTCATATTTGCTCAGTGGAAATGCCTGTTGGCGCGATTCTTCGCGCTTGGACTTCACGTTACTATACTTATTGTTGACATATGTGACGAACGATGAATCATCCATGTCATCCGTGACTCCAATGCTAGCGTCGGCTTGTTGGGACTCCTGTGCAGATTTTGCGGCCTCACGAGGTGTTTGCATGCCAGCATGGCTATAGTCGTAATCCATGGTGGCAGAATATTCAGTGGCCTGGCTTTGATCCACGTCATTCACGGTTTCTTCTTCAGCGTTTAGCTCTTCGTAGCCTGCAAGGGAAACATTCGCGCTTGATTCAAAAAACTCCTTCCAAAACTGAACGCATCAGATATTAAATTGTGTAGCGGCGGTTTAGAACGTACCTTTGACGACTGCCACACGGCCTGAGACTGCAACGCGTATTCTTCGACGATGGGCAAAATAGAGCTTGTAATAATCCGATGCGATGTGCTAAAATTCTGATCGATCTCTTGTAACGTCAATGTGATGGACTGCTCAATCTTCTCCAATTCCTCGGTTAACGTCCGTGGCGCTGCTGTGGCCACCGGAGTAGCTGACGAACCGGCTGGTGGTGCCCGAAGAGAAGCAGTTGTCGCGGCATGTGTTGGCATCTGCGACGGAAGCCCAATCACGGACGCGCGAGTGTACGCTATCGACTGCCGTGGAGCACCATTCTTGATCCGAGACGCGGACGCAGACATTGTTGGTTTGCGATCCATGTATATTAGAAGTTGGTTACGGCCAACGACCGGTGTTTGTTGTCGTGTCGCGCTTCAACAGAAGTTCACACGGCTGGTCCTAGGACTCGTAACCAATATGGCGTAATCGTCGTGACATTGGCCTACCAAAAATGTCGGGTTAGGGTCAATATAACTGCGTGTGTCGGACGCGTTACGCGTTGTAATCTCCGGCGATGAGCAACTTTAGCTGGCATCAAATGCGCAATCACTAATAAACTCCGGTGTATTATCCTGTTGACACGCACGGTACATATCGTACGATGCAGGATCCGTATACGCATGTCTGGAATAATCAGATGCCGCAACCAAACAGTACAACGCCACTGCCAATGACGAGCGCGTACTCAACTATTCACCTGGTGATGTTTCCGGCCGCTCAGGAATACTTTGACAAGGCACATCGTCAGAGCACGAAGCTAAAGTCTATGGAGGATGTTATGGCCTATTACAAACTAATTGCGACTGGCACGCGGTGTTTGGAGGTTGTCTTGAAGGTTTGTTTAGGTAGTCGGTTGACTGTAGGAGAACAAGGATAACAAAACCGCCGACATAGGAACGCATACAACCATACGTTGAATGCATTGCAGCATTGCGGTACTGCGAGGCGATATTTACTGAGAGCAAGGAATTTGGTGCGGCTGAGGAAGTACTTAACAAAGCAGTAAGTTCTTGCGAATTGATGGTGAACAACTATTCCTGACGTGCACTTGCTAGATTGTATTAGCCGCAAGGGTATGCCTGGGCCCCGACTTGATGCGGGTCCATGCCCATGCTTACTAACAGACTTAGAACAATTTCCATGATCTTAAATTTTCAATGCTCGACTTGTCGATACGAATGCTGGCAACTAAAAACCTAAAGGCGGCACAAAAATTGCTGAAATCTTGTCTTCGAGAAGCAGATACGTGGGTATCAGTATGGATTCAGCCTGTGAGTAATGGTAGTTAATATTCCCTACAGGATTGGAATTGCGTCTTGGTCCTACACTTTCCAATATCTTTCGGTCAGTTTATACTTCTCTGCGGACGACTATACGGGCGCAACCAACACGCTGAAGTCCCTCTACTCGTGTTCTTCTAATGAGCTTCGGTATATGGCGTTCCTTACATCAGCTCTTGTAGCGATTCGGCAGAATAATCCGTCTCACGCGCGGGACTGCATTAG
The DNA here is from genome assembly GCF_029532465.1 of Lipomyces tetrasporus. Lineage (NCBI taxonomy): Eukaryota > Fungi > Ascomycota > Lipomycetes > Lipomycetales > Lipomycetaceae > Lipomyces > Lipomyces tetrasporus. The sequence goes on from NW_026611608.1 coordinate 672,905, forward strand.
CCAAGCCGTACAGTGCGAAACTGATTATTCGCGACAATACATTCCACAGCTTGTGGTAATGCGCCTCATATTGGAGACTATAACTACGATTTTGCTAGGAGATGTCGCCAAGTCGGAGGCGAAATTGAAAGCCGTGCACGACTGCCTGGATGGTCAAGTTCAAGATCAATCAGGTCGATGGACAGGATGGAATGATGACGGGACTTTCTTCGTGAGTGCTTGCATATGTATGGTTGCATGCGCGCGGACTAACTTTAAAAATCAGCTCTTTTTGCCCTCGGGATCTGACGGAAATACATATCTTCCCTTAAAATTTAAGTGGTGGTCGCAGCCGGAGGTGTACGTTATGTCGTATTTAATTTCTGGAATTGTCTCTGTACACAGCTCATGGGACAAGAAGAAATCAAGCAAGTACTTCTCGGAAGGGTTGCACGTCATTGCTACAGAAAGTGCGCACTTTGTGACTTAGTATAATGTGTATTACGAGTGCCTGACCAATATTTCAGTTGCCGGCAACGACAGTCCCGAAGCACCGTTAATGACTATTACACAGGCTGCACATAGAGCCGACTTCTATGCTACGGCGAAGTGCTATACACTGTTCTATACTTGTCTTGAGAGATTCGTTAGAGGTGACTGGTCCTCAGAGGTGCGAAGCCTATGACAGCGTAAAAATATTGCATGAAGCTCATAGTTCATAGGGCCTACAAGCATTGGTCGATGCAGCCAAGTCTGTTCCCACTGGAACAGTAACGACTATGTATCCATTGATACTATACGTCTGCGGCTTGTACTTCCAGGCGACAGGCAAGTTACGGAGTGCGTTAGAAGCATATGCTTTAATACGAAGAATCCAACCTCAACATTCTGAACTCTCTATGATGGCATCGCTGGGTATGATAATTATATACCGTGGCGACGTGATGAGTAATCCTGAGCAAGCGTCCATTCTGGGATCGCAGTTGAGACCAGTGATTACCAATTCACCAAACCAGGCGATCAAGTTTGCTTGGGCTCTCGCCAGTGCTGTGGACGGGTCACAGTCTGGTATTGATATGCAGTATGCTGAGTATCTGTCTCTGGCGTCATATGGCCATGAAACTAATACCGATAGGAACAATGTGGTCGGCCTACTGACGGCCGCTAGAGATCTGGCAAACTCACAATTCACAACAATCATCATGCATTTAGGGGCCTCGATATTTAGTGAACAAGAAAAGAAAGAGAACACCGCTATGGGCGCCTTCTTAAGCGCGAAGAAAACGAGAGACGTCTTATGGTGCTGGGTTTCGGGAAATTTGGCCGCAGGTATGTTGATCGATGACGATGTAAATACTGGATACGGTATCTTACACAAAGTCTTCAGATATGCTACAGCAGAGTGGTAAGGATTTGATGGCCGAGAAACAGTCTTCCGTGAACAAACAAATCTACAACCTAGTGGATAATCTCTTAAACTCGCAACCACCATTTTAGAGATGGCTTGTGTCATGCTTGGTAGAGCATTCCACGAGATGAAGGGCTATCCTGTACATTAGTTCTGCTAATTTGCTCAAGTTGTACTATTAGTTGCTCAGCAAATATACCAACAAGATCCTGTATATGATGAAAGTCTAAATAATGAGCGAAACCCAGAAATCCAATCGATCGCTAGTGCAGGGTTCCCAAGTAAGATTCAGCGACAGGTTACATAGTAAGTCCACGATTGGGGATGCAACATTAAGGTCATCGCCCCTTACACGGCTGAAGAGTAGGCGTTTTTGGCACCACAATTGTTTGGTTGGCGTAATATAATAAAAGAAATAAATGCCATAAATGGCATAAGTGCGACATTACAATTTGAATTTGCCTCAACCAAGTGACCCTCATAGACAAGTATTGTACTAGGGTTGCTGCTCATGACCATAGATTTGTGCAACTTACGTCGTTAAATGGCCCAGAATTAGCTAGCCTTTAGCATTGCTCCACTTGGCGACGGCACATGCTCTGGATCGGAATGGATGTTGATTAATAAGAATTATCTAATGCTGCCAGAATATCTTTAGTTCGTTCAAGTATAGCAAGATTTTCATCGTCGTTGTCGAATGATTCTTGAAGACAGAAATCCTCAAGGTGCAAATGCTCATCATATCCAGTAATTTTTGATATTGGTCGAATACTATACAGTGTCACTCGTGTACAACATAAAACGCACTAAAACACCCTTTCCCACTAGTACAACTGGTTAAGTAGTTACTATTTTCATGTAAATCCCAAATAAATAACGGAGACATGACCCGATCGATCACCCTAGTCCGCCCCAAGCACCTCTTATCCGCCGTGCCAATTGAATGTCCTTCTGCATAATTGTGACTCTTTTCGCATGTATTGCACACAAATTCGTATCTTCGAACAAGTGAACCAAATACGCTTCTGCAGCCTCCTGCAGTGCCAGAATTGCAACCGATTGGAACCGCAGTCCAGTCTGCCCTTCACGTCCGTCACCACCCAAAACAAAATCAGCCGCGACTTCTCGCACTAACCGCGCAAAAGGTAGCTTCTGTATAAGTAACTCTGTGCCTTTTTGATACTTCCGAATTTCTCGTAACGCCACGGTCCCTGGCTTATATCTATGTGCTTTCTTCACAGGTGTTGGATCCCCGGCTATATTCATGCCCCCAGATCAGCACCAAAAATGCACAATTGTGACATTAAAACCAAGACGGACTTACGATGTACGGTAAACGTCCGTGGCTTTCCTGGTATCGTCTTTGAAGCCCTGGCAATTGCGGGACTCGCTACTTGTTTCCTCCCACGGGCACCTCCTCCCGATTGTCGTCTCGGCGGCATACTATACTTTATTTCAATAGATTCCGACACTCTCTAATTGCTAATTCATTCGTCCTCTAAAGAATGTCATTAGCCGCATAAGAATAAACCAATCAATAAATGTAGCATACCTCTGTCTCTCACGCGTTGGAGCGATCAGATTGCACCCAAAAATTTCGGTTGAAAGCAGTCTACTACACCCAACTAAATTCGGATCTAGATATTCGAGCAATAGTTTCTTCGAGACTATTTGCGCCAATGCTGGTCTGGCGCCCAATATGCTGGCGTCTCGATAGAAGGAGATGGCTGGGCTCAACCTACTTGCGGCTTGGGATGACATGTTTGTTTACTTCTTGCCAGCGTGACTTCTGGGGTTAGGGCCTCAAGGCGCACCTAAAGAATGTCCGGCCTGTATAGAGCCGATATTCAGCATGACTCTAATAGTTTGTACAAAATTGTGCGGAATAAATACAACTAGATATAATGTAATAAGCGCATACATGGAGCATAATCATGAGACAAAAATTTTGAACGGAGAAGATGCACACGCGAAGCCAAAAATATATCGGAATTATAGTCATTTTTCTACTCTACACTGACATCCATGTCAATATTATCAATCCCTTAATCGCAGATTTCATACCACTACACCTCATTTCCGCTTAGTAGTAGTGGACTTAACCACGATCTCGGAAGAAGTAACCGACGCCTCCGCCGGAACATCCTTAGTAACTTCAATCTCCTTCTTCTCCTCTGCCGCTTCGGACTCATCATCACCACCCTGGCCGAACTCGTTGACACGTGTTGGGTCGACACGGTATAGCCAGGTCTGATAAAGGTAGATGAAAAAGATAACATCATCTCTTAGGGTGGCCAAGCGGTGGAGGAGGGGCATCTAGACAGTCGTAAATCAGCGACGAATTCCATAGTTCTCAAGAATACGCGAACACACCTTAATCACAAATGCAAACAAATCGTCGATGAAAGTGTTCAAGAACTTGTAGATCATCGCACGTCTCGGCATATGCGCCACGGACTTCAGTCGGTAATTAATGTAGATACTTGGAACCAACATCAAGAATCCATAAGCGTAAACCGAGCCGACGAGAGTGGTGATGATGAAAGAGTACCATGACTTATGAGTATCGTAAATAAGAGAGTAGACGGCGTAGGCACCTATGAGTGGAACGGCAGCAATGTACATGTATTTGAACGCAATTTGGTCGTATTCTTGAGTTTTCTTCTCAGTGTCGCTGAGAACATGTTTATCTTTAAACACAACGCTGTAAGGAATGACTCCGGTGGACGGCTCAATCTAGTTGCATCGTGAGAAATATATATCTTGATATTCACAACGAATTACCGCCTACCTTGATATCAACGGCCGTAGTAATCTTCCAAGCCTCAACCAAGATACCACTGCCCTGTGTGAACATGACCATCCAGCTGGTATTCTCGTTGTTGTCCATCAGATATAGGAAAATTATTGTTTGCATCACAACATTGGCGATAATCGTGCGCACTGAAACGCCGATATTGTCTTTCTTGTTCTTCCAGTGTGAAATATCTAATTGCAGCGTGAGTAACAGTAAATCCGTAGCAGCCTGTCATTTTACCATTCTTGAAGGCCAGCATCTCAAAGACCATATGCAGCAATGACACAGCGGCAGTGAGGCCCAGGAGCCAAATATTGGTCTCTAATAGAACGCGCTTGACTTCCTCCAGTTCGCCTGCCCCACTCTGACCCATACTCTGTGCCTGCTGCTTGAGGCCTGCATCCATCGACACCATAATCTGGAACTTCCAGTACGGGACTGGCACGAATTCAATACTCATGGGAAGATAGCTACGCTGCGTTAGGGCTGACCAAACCTAGGGTACATTAACGAATGGCTTACGAGACGGTGGAATTGATCTCGGTCATCTGAGAAGCGAGCTGCCAGAACTGGTGGTTAAACACAATCGGGTCTAGCAATAGAGTTAATTACTATAAACTAACGTCGCAACAGTTTAACTTACAATACCATCCATTCTGGCCTGTAGAATCTCGAAGACCAGTAGATTCCAAAGGTACCCATTGCCTCGTAGGCGGAGGCATCCCGACGTAGTTCAACTGGTCCGACGGTACCATACCAATGGTGATATTCGGGTGCCAATAAGACATGATAGGTGGGGGTCCGGCTGGATCTTCATTACCTTCCTCTTTCGTCTCCCCCCCGTCGCCTCCCAGCAAATGCTTAGTCTTCACTTCTTTCTTCTGCGGCATATAGTGAGAAAGGCGGAAATGCATCTCATAGGCTTTCTTGGGATCGTAATCTGGAGACGACGGTTTGAATTCGGCACCGGACTGTGCAACGTAAAGATGAGCAGATACGGACCCGTTGTTTCTCACTGCCTACATGTTGCTTAGTCAATTAAGACTTATGGCCAGAACGCAATTACTTACCTCTGTAGTTGGGAACAGAATATCCTTTGTGATTCTGTAACCGGAATCTCCATATTTAAGATCGTATCCCTCAAGAGTTGGATCTAAATCGAAACTGGTGAAGATCCGACTATCGGTGATGTAGAGCCGAAAGTCGTATTTGGTTCCAGTAGGCCAATAGGGATATACAGTGTTAGGTACGACAGCAAGCTGGACAGGTTCTCCGCTCTCGCTCGTTCCAGCCGCGGCTGTTTCTGGAGATGGTACAGACTTTTGTGTGAATTTATTTGTTAATTGGCCTGCATAACAATATTCTTGTTAGTACCTCTAAAAGTAGGTAAGTAGTATTGATAAGTAAGTCGCACCAACAAAGAACTGGACAGCGAGGAACATTAGGATAGTATTTATCCAGCTCATTCGCTGCCGTGGCTGCTCAGCCTCTTGGCCGGCGGCAGCAGCTGGGGGCATTGTTAACTATATAACAGTAAGTCCGATGAAATCTTAATATCTGGTAAAAGTAGAAGTCTGTACAATTATTCAAGTAGAATGGGATTTGGAAGTAGCGCTGACTGAGAGTCTCATCACAGAGCCGAGAAGTTTAGAGAGCGCCAACGTTACCCGAGACGCGGCTATAGGTTTGAGCCCCTTAGTCCCACCCACCCACTTCAACTGCCATTATGAACATGGATTGTTGTATTTACCTCCGTCTATCCGGTCATACTCGGTACTGATACCTTATTCCTTTAAATTTCATATGTCAATCTGCAACTTGCAATGCTGGTTATATTACTTCTCATAATTCACACAAGGTCTCTGTTTCATGTCGCAATCTGATTCAAGTGGTTTAAGGTTTGTTTATTGTCATGATAGTTGGGTGAAAGTCATTGGGGCTCTTGACGCTACTCCTCTTTTGGCATAAAATATGCATCTTTCCGTTAACCTGTCCGCATATTGTACCCACATCTACGATAGATGTTGGTATCATAACATGCGCGATCATGACCGTAGAACAACGCACAGAACATGTGTCAACTAGCACATATTTATCTGCCGAGGACTACTGGTCTATTGTAGAATTGATGCGGAACGAATTTTGTCGCGGACAGGATATAGCAATCGGCTTAGTCGGTGGCTCTGGTGTGGACGGTGTATTGCGAGGGCAAGGTACACTGTCCCAAAGAGGAATAATGGTGAGGATCCCAATCTCCAGGCACGGGCGAGGTCTCGCCAATAATCTCCACACGCGTGTCCCGGCTACTCTGTAATATATCTACACTAGTTCTCGTAATTCTAGCTCCCACTTGCTTAAAATGCATACAATAGCTATTTATTTAATATCGAATACATGAAAATGCGGTATGTCAACCTATACATATGAGTGGGCCCTAAGCATCTGTCTCAATAGGCTCCACCGTATCTGTCTCCTCCGGTGGAGGCGCATCAGTGACAGGAGCATCCTCCGTCGCCTCTGGCTGTGGCTCATCCGGCAGTCGTCGGCCTCTAGTACTGCCGACATCCCCAAGCTTCTCCAGCCATTCTCGCGCATCGTCATTATCATACAGAGTAAATTTCATGTCAAGTCCGACAACACCTATGCTGGTGTTCTGCGCCAACAACTCCTTGTCTTGGGCCAGAGTGTCCCTCAAGGCCCGCAAGCCGTGAAGAACGAGATCCTCCAACGACGCCTCATGGAATTCCTCGAAATTGCGCTCAAGATAGGTTCTTGCTGACTGCGATCGTGCACCGATGGCAGCTCCAAAGTATTCCAAAACCGTTCCGCTAGGCTGGAACTCGAAAAGGTGAGGGCCAGTCTCCTATGATGACCAGTCAGAATGCACATACGCAAACGCGACACCTCTAGCAAAATGTCCATACATCAAATCCAGCAACGAGCAAGCCGACACCATATGGTCGTCGGCCGTAAATCTGAGTGTTTCGTTGCGCCTTGTCCCCAATCGCACTGACGACTCTTGAAACTGGAATTGGTCTATCGTAAATCATTCTTGATGACATGGCCTGCTGTCGCATAAAATTGCTTAAACAAAGATTAACGTAATGGAACGCAGGCATCTAATTATGAAACATGCATACCTCAAAACTCTAGCATCAGGGGAAAGACCAGCTAGCGCAATTCCCAAGTGATCATCGATGCGAATAATTTTCTTCTGATATGATCCAAGCTCTTCGGCGCTTCTCTGTAATTGTAAATGTTAGAATATAATTGCAATAAGATCAAGACAAATCCGGATAATTCAGTCCTTACTTTAAGAGCGACAATAACGGCGTGGGTCTTGCTCACTAATCCAACCGCGGCGCTTCCCTGCTTGATAGCTTCTAATGCATATTCGACCTGTATATCAATTGTTAATAGGATCGGTCACACAGCTACGGACAAATTCGATGGATCTCAAATGATCGAACTTGATGACGGGTGTTCCATGCGACAACCCGTATTAAATCCAGCAATCATCATCTCATTCCCGCCGTCCAAACAAACTCTCTGAAAATCTGGAGGTTACCTGAAATAACCGCCCCGTGGGCGAATATGTGATGGAGTCATTGTCATATGAGTTTCGAAACTGGCCCAGCAGTCAGCATGATCAGTTCGTAATTTCGCATTTCCATCATTCCCAATACTAACCATTTCATATAAAGCTATGTTAACTAGCTGATCTTCACTACAAAGCAAATAATCTAAACCAAGAGAATGGAATGGTATGCCGATATGGACGGTGTGTATTGACTTAGTGGAAGCTCTGTCGATTTACACCTGTCAGCCATGCGAAAGGGATAGCACTCTGTGTGTGAGATCACAGGAAACACGTCTGTAATTTCACAGACGCATAACGCTTCTGTTATTACGAAACCCCAGCCCAACTAGCCCCCGACCCCTGAACTATCCGTGACAAAAAAAATAATCCGAGGGCCACAGAAATAATACGCCGTAGCCGCCACGATCTCTCCGGCACACTTCCGCTTGTTCTACTTCAGTCGTATCTACATAGTCTAGGATCTGAGCCGAATATGTCTCTTCAAGAGATAGTTGTTGACGGAGAAGAGACAGTTGACACAAAGAATGCCTTGACTTCACTCGACTCGCCGATTTCATTAAAATATGTCGCGGCTGGACGAATAGCACAGTCAGTGCTCAGCTATCTCGTCAGAGAAATTGCACAGCGGAGGATGACGAATGTGTACGACATATGCCACACTGGCGACTCTTTGATAGAGCAAGAGACTAGCAAAATCTATAAGAATGTCGACGAGAAGGGCATTGCGGGTCCCACGACAGTCGATATCAATAACTGCGTGCAAGGATACTCTCCTGTTAACAGAGAAACAGCATATGTTCTGTCAAATGGTGACATAGTGAAAATGTAAGTTAATATTTTGCCCGGCAGCGAACATTTCCGTTAAAATTTGGCCTAGATCACTCGGAGTACATGTCGACGGATATACATCGCTAGTTTCCCATACCTTGATTGCCTTGCCCACCATCGCTCCTATTGACCAGGTTGCCCCGACCACTGGCATCCTTGCTGATGATATCTGCGCTACACACTTGGCGACGGAAGCGGTTATGTCTTTGTTGGGAACCGTGCTGTACCGTTATGAAAATCCTTCTGGATACTACGGCAACCGGCCAGTTAACGGCGAGAGGATCCGCGATCTAGTCGAGTCAATAGCCAAAACATTTCAAGTTAAGGTCGTTCCTGGTTCGGCTGTGAGACGTGTCAAGCGGTTCCTGGTTGGACAGGACACGGTTCACGAAGTAGATGTCAAAGGTTACGCGTGGGGCTCGATCAGCATAGAGGCCATGACTGATGATCCCGATGAGGGTGACCTGAAGAAAATGATCGACACGGAGGCAGCTGCTGAACCCGGGGAGGCATGGCTTGTCGATATAATTATGTGTCCGTTCTCAGGCCCAGAGTCGGGTTTGAACAAGAAGAACCCTCTGCAAGTGAGCCGACGCATGCTGAAGCCACACGGTGATCTGAAGCCTACTATCTTCACGCGTGATTATAATCGTAATCTCAGCATGAAACTAAAGAGCGCTAGAGGGGTTTTGATCGAAGTTGACAACCGGAAATCTGTGTATCCGTTCCACATGAATAATTTGTCCACACCGGGAGCGCCTCTGGGCGTGGCAGCTCTGGCCAATGCGGATATCGTTGCGCCTACAAAAGTCATGATGATTCAAGGTTCACCATCACCGATCGCTACGCGAGTACGGACTACGGTCCTTTTGATGCCATCAGCTAAGCATGTGGGCGAAGTTGTAAGACTTAGTGGAGGCGGTATCAAACCGTCGTGGGTCCATAGCGAGTTCGAGGTAACCGACGAAGACATCATGGAGCTGTTAAGCGAGAAGCGAGCAGGTGTGAGACTGCGAAATATTCAGGGCAGTGACCTAGATGTGGTAAGAGAGAGTGGTGCGGCTAATGTTCAGGAAATGGAAGTTGAATAGAATATAAACGATTGCCGTTGTTTGTCACAAAATTGGATTTGTTGTATAGGATGCAATTGGTTAACAAATGTTTAAGTTTCGCAAAGAGTTTTCCATTGGTAAAATGTTACTCGGATATTGTTGCGTACGGCAGAGCACCCAAAAGCAAACTACCTGAAGGCACAATCCTTGCTTGAAAATAAGGAAATATATTACTGGTTAGGTGTGAAACGCCATTGTACAAAATTGGCTATGAATATGATAATTGTCAAGTTTTGATCCTCCCAAAACCTAACACCTCGTACGTATTCCTATTTCCGTGGACTAAATTGTGCATACCATGATGTTTACTTCTTCTCCAACTCGTCACTGCGTAATCATTAGCACTCACGAAACCAAATAACTTGGGCTGTTTAACATACAGGTGAGCCTCAATATCATCTAGGTGCTCTCGCTGCTTCTTCAAGGCTTCTCGGAGAGCCTTGAGCTTCTGGGCCTCGACCTGTCGGACCTAACGTTGAGTCAGAACCTAAACCTTTCCAACCGATGGTTCAAGAAGATCATAGATCTTACATAAAGGTCCTCCTGAGCTTTCTCACGCTTCTACATGAAGCAAGATAATATGTTAGCAAACAATATCAACGAAACTACGGTGCGGAGAATCCCGGTAGATCCTTCGGCCCGTCATCATCGAATGATCCGGACCCCACGCGCTAACTAATATATTGCGAGTTCCGAGCCAATCACTCAGTCATATGCAATCTCGCCATATATGGATGACTTCTAATTGCAATGATCCGTAGCAGGGCCACAAGAGACAAAAATCACGTACGGTGAAGGTGTCAGCCGACTTCTCTCCACCCGGACGGGGAGCACCTGTAGCACCCTCACTGTAGCATCGGAAGGAGGCAAGGCGAGCGGGAGAGCGGCGGAGCGCAACGCGAGCGATGGAAGACAACATTGTGGAGTGAGACGTTGGATATCGATGCAAAAACGCCGATCGCAAGGTTATAGCGAAGTACAGTCGGAACTGCCTTGCCTAAGAGTAGTCGCTGGTTGGTTGGGCCGAGGTTACCCGGTGACAGGCATACAAAAGTCACCTTATTTTGGAGGCCAGAACCTTGTGAGCTGTGATCCGTTGTTTACCCTATGTATGCGGAGCTCCCCCCACTGCCTTCGTGAAATCGTGAGTGATCGTGATCCGCACAAAATAATCAAGAGATAACTGGAGAGTCCATAAAAAAAAACCAATTACGCCGCCATGGAATCTGTAAGTGTAGAGCTGGTCTCAATAGATGCCCATACTCTTTCTACTCATTTTTATTGTTAAACAGTCCCTTTGCGAATCACAGTAGTCCGCTACAAATACGAAGACCGTGTCACTGGCGCGTAAATATACCCCGGCTTCCTCCTGGTTCAACGAAGAGCTATACGGCGTAAATACGGTGGACACTATGCATATGAAGCATCAAACGTAGCGCGGCGCCCTATTTAGTGACTGCGTCATCGTGGCACATTCCCACTGCCCATCACCTCGTCCACAGTCTGTCGCAGCCCTCACTTCCTCTCCAATTGCCTCCCATCCCTTACCGGCTGTTTCGTCCATCCCGTTACTTTCCATCAATCAGAGCCCGAACGTTCACCCGCGTTGTACTATAATCCGTCCAGTTTCTCTAGTTGATTTACAACTGTTTGTCAGTAATTGCAACATAAGGTGCGTTCTGTGACAAATTGATTCGTGTTGTCCGTTTTATTACGCGTTCGTTCCAGAGGACAATCGAACCCACATCACCATTTATCACCGTTCTTTCAACGGCACCATACAGCGATTAAGTTGGTAGTTCCTGGATTGTATGATTGGATTTTGCGAATGAAGTGAATGGGATCGCGTTCTGGAGCAGCCTGTGGCCGTGACGATGGGCGGGCAATAATCATCGCGCTTTAGTTTCTGCCCGTTCTCAACAATATCACTTGATCCCGTTGGCATCAATGCTTATTTATTATTGTCATGTCAGTGCCATATACTCTGTGAGAGATTGGTGAACAAAATGTGGGCCGCTTCAATCAAAGTGAGAATCTCACGCGGTACGACTCATGCAGAGGCCATCTGTAGATCACGTGCTATATATCCACATTTCAGTGTGGCATCCAGTCATATACGGGAAGAGAGTTCTCTAACGTTGGTAATTACAAGATGATGCATATTCATAAGCAGTGGTGTAACCAGACCTGATCAACGGACTTTGCTGGAACGGACGCGTCACGGACAATTTCGCACATTTGATGGGAGACAAAATGCTGACTACTGCTTTACAGGAACTATGACGTCTCGAGAAGATTCGGTTTATCTCGCTAAGCTCGCCGAGCAGGCTGAGCGTTATGAGGGTAATTAGGTCAAGTCGGTGATCTGCAAATGCTGGTAGCGCTAATATACACGGCAGAGATGGTCGAGAACATGAAGAAGGTTGCCTCTGCTGACGAGGAGCTGAGTGTCGAGGAAAGAAATTTATTGTCCGTCGCGTACAAGAACGTCATTGGTGCGCGGCGTGCGTCGTGGAGGATTGTCTCCTCGATCGAGCAGAAGGAGGAGAGCAAGGGCAATGACTTCCAGGTTGCGCTGATCAAGGAATATCGTCAGAAGGTTGAGGAGGAGCTTGCTAAGATCTGCGAGGATATTTTAGATGTTCTCGACAAGCATCTGATCCCATCAGCCAAGACAGGCGAGTCAAAGGTGTTCTACTACAAGATGTCAGTATTCGATACTTAATATTGCGTGTACCATTCTAACGCAACGTGTAGGAAGGGAGATTACCATCGTTACCTTGCCGAGTTCGCTGTTGGCGATAAGCGAAAGGACGCCGCGGACGCTTCGCTGGAGGCCTATAAGGCCGCTTCTGATGTCGCCGTCACCGACCTGCCACCTACCCATCCCATCCGACTCGGACTGGCTCTTAACTTCTCAGTTTTCTACTACGAAATCTTAAATTCACCAGACCGTGCTTGCCACTTGGCTAAGCAGGCCTTCGACGATGCAATCGCCGAGTTGGACACTCTCAGTGAGGAGAGCTACAAAGACTCCACTCTTATAATGCAGCTTCTGAGGGACAACTTGACCCTGTGGACATCAGACATGTCCGAGGCTGCGCCAGCTGAGCCTGAAGGTGAGGCTGCGCCAGCCGAGGAAGCAAAGGAGTAAGTTGAAAGGTCATACAGTAAACGGAATAGATGTTTCGTTCTTACACGTGGTTTAAATGTGCTTGTGCGATATTTATTTTGAATTTTAATTCCCTTTCGATTACTTACTGAAGTCGTGAGTTTCTGTACGTTTTGTCCTATTATATATGTCAGTTACTATCCGATTTATTATCATAATTTAACTCTCTGTTTTTTTCCTTTGTACTCGTTTTCTCCTCTTCAATGTTTCTGCTCGCAGTTTGTGATTGTACGCTTTGTTAGTGTGTATCGATCTCAGGTTATCAGGTTATTTGTAGTATCTACTGATCAGCTTTGTTAACGATAAGTGGCTCAATATATAGTACGGTATATTAGTGATGGCGTGGTCGATATTGGCATTGGATAGGGTTTGCAGTCATGAGCTGCATGTTTGCGTATCGAATACTATAGGCTAAACTTATCAATATAAATAAATACTTCTGCGTTTGCATTATGACCTTCCTGACTCGGGTAAGAAAGTGGGCCGGTATGGCGGACTCTCCCGCGACGTCAAAACTTTGTTGCGAACGTTGCGGTCACCCTGTGTACTGTAACAGCTAGACGATAGTGAGCCCGAACCATCGTCCATCGAGCTTTGTAAATTTACAGTCCAAGTATCGTCGATATACAATGACCACACACGACCATCACCTGTAAGTAGTTTGTGATTCTACACACGATTGGCATTGATTCTAATGGTTGCTCGGCAAAGGACACTGACCATCCCGTTCTCAACACCCCGGCAAGCTCAAATAGCATACAACGCAATTTCACCGGATCCGCAACTCAAGCCAGATCAATTCACGCAAGTGCTGTCCGTCAGCAAGGCTATCGGCTCCTGTGACGAGTCAAACAACCCAGGCAGGATCCTTATTGCCAAATTCGAAGCTGAGTCGGAGCGGGTTTTGAGAGTCGGCGTTAATGGGTTTTTAGAGAGTTTGGGGGTCGTCGTTGGGTGCCTGAAAGATTTAGACTATCACTCATCGTGAGGAAGAAGAAAGAGGAGGATGGTCGGATGTACTGAGTCGTTGACTGTAGAGCAATGCGCGAGCGATTGCGTTCTACCGACTTGCGACCTGTCGAAGTATAGTCTCCACTGTATACATAGTGAGGTCTTATTCAACAACGCAGTCTGTAGTGCGTTTGTGTTGCTGCTTCAATTGCAGTCACCTCACGGCAGTTATTCAATGTGCCGATCAGTACGGATTCGTTGCGGAGGGTGACGAGGTGGTTCAGCTCGGTGGCAGCCGGAAGGTCAACTGGGAAGGGCGACAGGATATTTCCTTTGATGGAAATTATCGACTGTATTTCTTGGACGCGCCTATGGGCACCGGCAAGACACAAGACGGCTGGCCGTTATGGCGATTGTGGAGAAGTCGGTGTACTAGACTGCATTTGGTTTTTGGCGTACAGGTCAAATTATGTCATTAGATATTGTGATGTTTTGAATAAATTTGTCAGAAATTGGCATCCGCCGTGATACAATACAGCTTAAGATCCTACCGAGTTGTGCGAATAGTGGACAACTAAACAGATGGCAGGCCAGTAGCAGCGAACAGAAATTCCGTCAATGTTGACCCCACAACAACGACAACTAATCAGATTTTGTTGTTGAAACGTAGCTAATGATCGTAGTATACAGGATCTTCTCAATTGCAGATGTCATTGCGCGCAATTTTGTAGGTTCGCGAAGCTCTAGATCAATACAGATTTCGACGTTTGAACAAGCCACGTCTGCATCGTACGAGTAGTGCTGCAACCTACGCACAAATTGAACTTATATGCTTATATATGTGTAGATCCATCATAGAATCATCAAAGGCAGGTCTCATTAAGTCAGTTACCACTCTGTCAACATCATAACTAGCGGGATCTGTTAGCTATACACAGTTATTTAGAATTCCATTAATCTGATATTGAAGTACTCTCCAGACTTCCAAGACAATTGCAGAATAGAGAACCAGTATGGTTTATTGTCCGGGCCATCCATAGCAAACAATTGAGTGCAGAGTAACATCGGTGTTCGCATTTGACCAAGGTAGGACAAGGAGCGTCTGGATCCCGGAAAACTGCGCTAATTCAACTCGGAGGTCTCCTACAGGCCTAGCAAACCTGTCTTGGAAGTCCCGTATGGACCTGTAGTTCTGCGAGCAGTCTGCCACTCTAATCGAGCAAGGGCAAATAGTTACCGTCATAAATTGGGCGGGTATAGCACAGTGACGAGCGAGTCGACAAGTATATCCCCGATTAGAGTAATCATTGCAGGAAGTATGCTTCTGATAGTATAAAAGAGTGACAGAAGATTGACGCTAATTGTCCTACTAGGGCGTAAGTCTTGCAACGAAGTGTCGACAACTGGCATCTCCCACAAAACCACCACGATTCTCGGAACAAAGCGTTGTTTACCAAGATCGTGACAGGTCCCAGCTATACATAGCCAAAATGTCCAAATCGTCAGATATCCCACATTCAATGCCTGCCAAATACCTTACTGATTCATGTGCGACCAGTTGATGGAACTGTTAACTGTCGCCGAAAGTATAACTGACTTGTCAATTATAAAAGTGCGCAGCGGTCACGCACTTACAGTCTCAGAAGTCAGACCCTCAAGTGACAGACAGTAAAGACGAGGTCTTTCAAGTGTTGGGTCATGTCAGCAATCATTATGATTGTCTGCGTGGTGGCAGCGTTGGAGTGGCACAATTTACGTAGTGGAGTCAACAATAATTGTTTGAGATATCTGGTGAAATAGTCCGATTCTTTCACTACCTTGCACTTGTTGTTTGCTGTGTAGAGGATAAAGAGATAGAATTTGCATTTTCCTTGTCTTGCAGAAGCCAGACACGCAGTGAAGCCGGAGTCAGGCAAATATACGAGTAGGCGCTGTCATACTGTTTTTGACAGTTTATGGGGAATTATCTGACAACTGACACAGTCCAATATTAAGCCACAATGGGACTATATACAAAGATAGCTACTTTGTATCTGGGTACGAGGAAGATCATAGTACTCCCGCTCCTGACAACGTTAGTTTTCAGGGTAAAGATGTTCGAGAGAGCCAACTACACTCGATACACTGGCTATCTGCGGATAGTTCGCAAAAGCTGAACGATATTCTCCTAGACTAATGAATAAAGGTAGCTAGCCTGATTTTCATAACATCTTGCATACAGGTTTTCCAAATAGGCATTTTGTTCACTACAATTATTTAGGTTGCATGCGAGGGACCAGTTAACTGCGTGATCGATATTAATAATAGTAGTATGGCCAGATAACTGCGCAGATGATGGCAATCCAGCTTCACATGTGGGTTAGGGCAACTTCGCCGGATGATCGCCGCTGCGGCGCTCTATGTGCCAAAATGTGCCCGTCAACGGGTGTGCTATTCCTGAACAGCAAGTTACCACCGGGACCGCACGGCTAACTGGACTAATTGCTACTTCTGGCATCGGCCTGACAGGTGCCTGACCCGGTCGAAGCAGACTAGTCGAGACGGCCAAACTTATCAGAGTTCAACGGTTTCAAAGCCGGCGTTCCTGGGAGTTAAAGGATAGAGGTCAATACAGGGCGGGAAGTGTCCCTGATTGTCTGAATTAGATATCTGAGATTACTTCCGCTGTGTCTCCAAGTATTAAAGAATCCGAGTTCGACGCGGGATATTCATGGACGTTGAGGTGACCTACCGCTCCGTCTGATGTTATAACCTCAATCGTCTACTTAAAAATGCAAAGAGATGCCCTCAGGTGCTTTCGAAGGATTCATACATCCCGAAGCAGATGCCTACTAGCGAAGCCACAGATCGCAGATCTGTACGTGACTGGAAACTGACAAACATGTGCCCTCGCATGAAGACCAGAAGTCTTATCACCGTTCCATGCCTATCGCGGCAGCGCTAAGTCCACGCGGCGTCAGCCATGCAGAGCGGCTCGTCCGAGTTACGGATACCTGCATATAATTACTTTCGGCTAGCGTCGGCGGGTCAGTTCTCTACTGACCCTTGCCGGCTATTACTGTGGACGCTTGGTTTGGGTAGGTGAATTTGCGTACTGCCACTTTTACGCCAGTAATCTGTAGTTGTCCTGTGAATAAGCAGGTGATAGTCCGGTTACCAATCAAAACCCACTTGTAGCCAATTGACTGACTATTTTACGTTCTACCGTCGGGCTTGAAGGCAGTCTCTGCTCAGGCCATATACTCAAATGGAGGGGACATTTATACAAATGTATGACGGCAGAATGGACCGCATGATTTATTACTGATACAAAGCGTATAAAACGTTGCGTAATTAAGCCAAATGCAACATCGCATTGCGTTGCTGTACAGCGACGAGCGAATAATTATATAGACCAACTTTTGAATTCGGAGGCTCCCTCTGCTCTGGTCTTCTGAGTTAGGTCCAGAACGTGCGAGGACCGAATGAGTTTATCGTTATCGGCGGGCAAGATTGCCTAATTTAAGCTCACGAATGCGGTGGCTGGATAACGCTTCGTCCGGCCTGAAGAGGAAGGTCCAGCTGGTGAACAAACAGCGATAGTTCCGCCAACTCCGGCAAGGGTCATGCTCATCGCTTACTCAGAGTGACCGATGAGCGTCAAGCTGTCACCCAGTGCTTCGGAAGTTCCTTGAACTAAGGGGACTGGCGTCCTTAATGGTTCATACAGCATTTTAGCTTATTGACAAGAATCTACGTGCAATTTGGCAATTTCAGCAGAGGGCGCACGCGATATGGGCGCGTGCCCGTCGAGCGGATGGAGTCCGATAGGCATTTGGGCGCTATCTCTATGAGTGAGTTGCTAATTGACCAGCAGCAGCAGCTCAGACCAGGTCCGATTGCCAGCAGAGAGCACTAAGAAGGAGAGAAACTCCGCGCTCGCGGTTACCGGTGTCAAATCACGGCCTATGCATTCTGTTCATTGCTCGCCCTCGGCAAAGTATGTGTGCTTCGACTACCTGGAATTGGGGAACTGCATAGCAGTCCGCGGCCGCAGCCAAACCCGCACTCCTGGCCGGCCCGGCTTGGTGTCCTGACTTTCCCAACTGCCTCCTAGCGTCGGATAGCCCGCCATAGTATAATTTACTGTCGTCTCTGAATGCATTCTAGGCTCTGCTGCTTGTACCTCCCAGCTCCTCGTACACTACGTTTTTGCTCTCCCCAGCTCATCGCTATCGACACCAGTCATTTGCCTCTACCCTTTCCTACTCCCCTATAAGTCACTGTCATAGTCTTGCCTTAATAGTCTATCTTTAATTGCGTTCCAACCGTCTTTCTTTTTCCAATTGTCGGTAGCAGAGCTAGTCTAAATACGCTACAATAAACGGTCGGGTTCAGCAGACCACCGGCTCCTTATCTCTCGCCATCGGCCGTCTTCTTCACAGCACAGCTTTTCAAGCCATTCACATATAAGATGTCGTCACTCTCACGGAGAGCCTGCTATAAGTATGTGCCGGTTTATTATTGGCGGGATTATAATTTTCCACGACCAGTCCTGGGACGGGGTCATGTTCATGCTCTTACCACTATATCACCTTTCAAGTGCCGGGTTGTTATCTTCCAGGACTATATGAGCTCCCTCAGTATTCAATTTATCGTTGATAGTTTCATGTGGAGTCCCGGGACTAGCTGATGTGGCAAAGTCTCGGGAAATGTCGGCTCGGAGAGCCAGCAATACTTGGGCGATAGAGGAGAATTGTTAATGACGTTGTCTCCAATAGATGCGGTAACATAGGCCATTTCGCTGAGGTCTGCAGCTCACCTGAGAGGTTATGTTACAACTGCAAGCAGCCAGGTATGGTCTCTTTATGATTCGCGCGACAAGACTAACAAACTGCAGGTCACGAATCCAATGCCTGCCCACACCCACGGACAACAGAAAGTATGCCCTGTTTCTTCGTCTACTTGACGTTGTACGTTAACTAATTGTTGTCATTCAGCTAAGCAATGCTACCACTGTCAGGGCCTTGGTCACGTCCAAGCCGACTGTCCCACACTCCGTATGACTGGCGCCCTTATAACTGGTCGCTGCTATTCATGTGGACAACCAGGCCACGTTGCTCGTAATTGTGTGAACCTCGTCGCAGCCGCTGCTGCTAACGGAACAACTCCTGCCGCTGCTGCTGCGTCCAACTTCGCCGCGGCATACCTTAGCATGCAGAGTTCCGCTGCTGCGGCCCAAGCTGCAGCATTTAGAGGAATACCAATGCGAACTGGCCTTGTGCCTAGCATGGGATACTTGCCAGGACGGGCAGCGACATGCTACAAATGTGGAGGTTAGTATCTGGTTCTTCATCAATGGAGACAATTGTAAATGCCTAACGTCGACGCAGGCCCAAACCACTATGCTCGCGATTGCCAGGCCCAAGCTATGAAATGCTACGCTTGCGGCAAACTTGGTCACATTGTATGTTGTTGTGTTGAGTTTGGTCATTTATTTGAATTGCTAATTTGCCAATAGAGTCGAGACTGCACCGCGCCCAATGGAGGTCCTCTAAGCACTGCGGGCAAGACATGCTATCGCTGTGGCGAGCAGGGCCACATCGTATGTATTTCTAGCTGATTTTTTGCAATTACTGTCACTAACTTACCGAAAGAGCCGAGAATGCCCCCAAAGCACTAACTCAAACGGTGGCACCCCAACATCCGAGTTACTATCATCGTCCGTCGGCTCCACACCAGGATCCTTGACGGATGCTTCCACAGTCTCGAACGATGATCTGGCTACCTCGCCACCTGTAGTGAGCTCAGTTCAGAATATTTCCATTTCCGTGTAAGACTAGAATTTCACAACTAATAATGAACCGAGTAGCAACTAGGCTCTTGAACCATAAAAGTTTGCTCTACTTACAAATCGAAAATTAAAAGTCAATAAAGGACAACTGGATAGGTCATTTCTATGAGTTTTATGACAAGTTATATTGTGTGTTATGATTCGATTTCCATTTCCTTGTCGCTGATTTGGGCTCTTGGCCTCATTGCGTGTACATTTTAAACTGGGCGTACTCTTTGATTTATCATATCTTTAATAACTTAGTACTATTTGTATTTCAATTAGTTACGTTCTTGGCATTGGATTTTGTTGGTTAAAGCCTAGTACCTTAACATTATTTCGTCTCAGTTTGTAGCAAACACACTCTGGATTTGGCTATGCGTTTCGTTGGTTGTACTTCGGCCACTATTGTTAATAATCGTTCATATATCTACGTCGATTAGCTGCTTTTATCATTGACTAATTAGATAGAGAATCGACATTGGCTGCTTTTATAATTATTAAACATATATACCCTTACCCTCGGACATTGATTTCCATGTTACATATTTAGAGATCTAAGCCGACGGTCGGTTTATTGCGTTGAAATAAATAAACAGTTTCTGAAATTCTTCATATAATCATATTGCCTTATAGAACATCTATAGAATTCCTGCAAGAAATCGAAGCGAACGGCAGATTGAAACAAATCTGCGACAAAATTTTCCCAAGAGGCAGTCACGTGACCAAATGCGCCCACAATTCTGGTGAGAATACAACATTCAGACTGCGAGCAGGAGAATAACCGGAACTATCTACAGT
Organism: Lipomyces tetrasporus; assembly: GCF_029532465.1. Classification (NCBI taxonomy): domain Eukaryota; kingdom Fungi; phylum Ascomycota; class Lipomycetes; order Lipomycetales; family Lipomycetaceae; genus Lipomyces; species Lipomyces tetrasporus. The sequence continues at coordinate 693,366 of NW_026611608.1, forward strand.
ATTAGATTTTAAAGAAGGTTTGAATTGGAATCGATATATATGAGTATTTGAAGGGAGCGTATGGATGGATTTTTCATCGGTAAGTTGTGGTTGTGCAAAGGGGTTGTATGGAGCTCTAGAGCGTGTTCTGATATGACCGGCATTTAGGATCGGCTTGATAGGTTGCGGTTCGAGAGTATCGAACGCAGAAGACAGCTTTGCAGGTATGCTGGCTCTAGGATTGGATTGGTGTTGAAAAGGAAGCTGATGAATTGGCAGTGATGTTGTGAAAGGACGGAAACGGAAGCTGTCTGAGCTGTATTTCTTGTCACGTAGTCCTTCGTTGCCTATCACTGATGAGGTCATCGCGTCTGAAGATGATTTCTTGATGGCATTTTTGGAGAAGAATGATTTGGAAAGGTATTTGCTTGGATGCTGTAGGGAGGTTAATTCGCGTGCTGACAAGCAATATAGTGGTCATCTATTTGAAGAATCATCGCTTCCACAGATACTCAGCACCAACAAGGTCAAGAAAATTGACGCGGTAGAATCTATTCATCAGGCTGCTACTCACCAGAACAGAATCCATACGCATGTTGCGTCTCAGGCTGGTACGGCCCAGCAAGTCTCTACAACATCTGACGCACGACTAGGAGTTCGGGCACCGCCATATACTCCTCAACAGCAAGCAGTATCTGTTAATGCAGCCCAATCGCATCCAACACCGACCGCATCACCCCATGCGCGTATGACCACGCGAGTGAGTTCTGGTGCATTAAAACACAAATCAGTCACCGAGCTACTCGGTACCACTCCCAAGTCAGGCCCACGCCGGATCACAAGCGTGTCAACAATCGAGCCGGTCCTTGTGGCGAAGCCAAAGCCTTCGTTAAGGGTAATAGCAACGGAAGAGCCACCGGTCAAGCCTGGTATCCCGCTCGTTAAGATCTACTACAGCATTCAAGCGTCAGCGCTCGCTAATTTTATACCGTCTGCACATAAGTCCTTGACTACGGATAACTTTCTCACGATTTACACGGAATCGATACTGCAGCGGACATTTGGGCGTATTGACGAACTTAAAAGGGAAGGAAAATGGAGTTTGCGACAGCCGCAGCGGTTTAGAGCGCCTAAGAGACCCAAGAGTCATTGGGATTACGTGCTTGGCGAGATGCAAGTAACCGCGCTAGATTTTGCGAATGGGCACAAGCGTAATGTCACGGAATCTACAGACATCGCGTCTTGGATAAAAGACTATTGGACCTATGGCAAGGCCGTCTGTATTAAGGTGAGCGGATATGTCAGTTCTTAGGATGATTGTCCTAATATTCTCCGCAGACGCGACCACCACGGTTACTGACAGACGAGGAAGTGGAGGCAGGGAGTAAAGGTGGAATTACGAATGACGAGGAAATGGAGGAAGCAAATGAAGGTGGAATTATGAATGGAGTAAAGGACAATACGTCGTCCGACAGTCATGGCTCATTATTCTCGATGAACGGTATGAATAAGGTGACAGGCATCTTTTCGGAGAAGCATTACGCGTCAATTGATCCTGCGAAGGACGAACCGTTCAGAGACTCTATTGAGGAGCTGCCAATTGTCCCGATTAACAAGTTTGCCATGCTTATAAACAATATCAGTCCGGAGCAATTGAGTTCCTGGAAGCAGCGACACCAGGACGGTGCAAGTTCGACCGATTCCAAAGTGGACGAGTTACAAGCACCACCAGCACCACCAGCACATCCTCTAGAACAACAACCACAGCGAAAGGAAGGCGATCAGAATGATACTCAGAGACCGTTGTTCCTCAGCGAGTCTGCTCGGCGAGGTGTATATATTAAGGCGCCCCCACCACCGAGTCTAAGATATGTCGAGTTTGGTGTACCTACGATATGGCTTCCCCAAGATGACGCAAATCTTTTGAAGTTAGCTAGCGAGTTTATGTACAACTGGGATGTCGTCTCGGCTAATATGTCACCTCGACAATCGTGGGGATTGCACTCTAACATTGAACGTCGGACACCGTGGGAGTGTTTCGAGCGATGGATGCAGTTGGAGCCCAATTTCCAATTGTCAGATTTGCGTGGACCGTATGCACGTTCGGCACAAATTTGGATTGAGGCGACCAGTAGGGCTCAGCTAGTGACAAAACGTAGAATGGTTCCGATGGGTATCACACCTGACAATACCCAGCGGGGACAGCGACGGCTGAGATGGAGTGGCATGTTTGAAGCTATACGAAAAAGTATCAGAAAGCGGGAAAATGCGCGACGGTTTGGGAGTCGTTAGGCTCGGAAAGAGAGCTCGGTCAGGGCTCTGCCCTCTGCGGTGATGAGGTGATGGGTTGGGCATTGGATTACTACCATTGTATTATTAGCGGTGCATGATGTATGCCCTGTACCATAGAATATTATCTTTCGAATGTCAAGTTTATGGTCTTGCTTAAGGCTAAATGATTGCCGTTCCTTGCCAAAGGACAGCATTAGTGTAATCTCACACAAATCGTACAATACTATAATGGATTTTGCGAGTTACAACACCAATTCAGTGGACTATTATAAGCAAGACTCGCTATTTGACTCACACTAATATCGTTAAAAATAACGCACGGAGTGTCAGTCATTGATCGGGCTGATGCTAGCGCAGTCTTGGGCTCTGAACCCTGACTCACTTCGAGGTCCACCAGGAGAGGTCCGACATCACCGCCACCCATAAGAAACCCACCCGAACAGTACAACCTGCAGTCCAACACACAAAACGACCTTGTTCACAAAGGTCGACTCAATTTAGCTGGCGCCTGTTACAACTCATTTATTTAGTCATTCTTCGTTAGCTGTTCAACTCAGTATCAATTGTCTTACTGTGCGCTCAGAAGACAAATTTTGTATCATTCGTCCAAACTTGAGAAATTGATCTGCATTCGCTATGACCGACAAGATAAGGGAAACTTTCGCCAATTGCAAGGCTGAAGGTGCGTCCATGCTGCAAATTGTTTTAGATCAATTGAACTAACTGAAATGGCAATAGGCCGGAATGCCTTCGTGACCTTCGTTACTGCCGGCTATCCCACGCCAGAGAGTACTCTCGGCATCCTACAAGGCATGGAGGCTGGTGGCGTCGATATTATCGAGCTGGGACTGCCATTCACTGATCCCATCGGCGATGGACCTACCATTCAAAATTCAAATACGGTAATTGACTGCATTTGGCATCTGGAAAAGCTCGTTGCAGGGACATGAATACTGACATTGTAAACCTTTCTAGATCGCTTTGGAGAATGGCGTCACCACTGCCCAGACGCTAAATATGGTTCGGGAGGCTCGCAGGGCCGGCGTACAGATTCCAATTGTCCTCATGGGCTACTACAATCCTATTTTGATGTACGGGGAGGAGAAGTTTGTGCAGGAAGCAAAGGCTGTTGGTGCCAATGGCTTTATTGTTGTCGACTTCCCACCAGAGGAGGCTCTTAAGTTTCGCAAATATTGCAGTTCTGAAGGGTACTTAATTTCTTTGATCCGAGCGTTTACTATGCAGCCATGCTAATTTCGAATTCCAGAATGAGTTATATTCCACTTGTCGCTCCGTCTACTAGCGAATCACGACTGAAGTTATTGGCCTCAATTGCCGACTCATTCATGTATGTCGTTTCTCGCATGGGCACGACCGGTGCACTAGGCTCGCTGAGCTCAGATCTACCTACGCTATGTGCTCGTGTGCGGAAATACGCCGGTGAAACTCCTTTAGCCGTCGGCTTCGGAGTCAGCACACGTGAGCACTTTTTGAGCGTAGGTGAAATTGCTGATGGTGTTGTTATTGGCAGTAGGCTGGTGACTATTATTGGCGATTCCAAGCTAGAAGACGTTCCAGAGGCCACCAAGAGATTTTGCTCCGAAATCTGCGGGCGCACGGGTTTGAAGAGTAATACGCGCGAGGTCGGAATTGTAGAGTCAATCGCTAAGGCTACCACTACTAAAGTGGCTACTCCTTCTGCTGTCATCACTGAGGGCGATCCGAAGGCCGAGCTTGCTGCCAGTTTCTTGAATGGAGTTGTGCTCGAGGAAGAAAAGGTACGGCAATTCCCCTCCAGATTTGGACCGTACGGTGGACAGTATGTGCCGGAGTCTCTCTTTGACGCTCTTGTGGAGCTCGAGAAGGGATTCGAGGATGCCGTGAATGATCCGACTTTCTGGGAAGAGTTTAGATCCTATTATCCATACATGGGACGGCCAAGCAATCTTCACGCTGTTCCTAGACTTTCGGAGTACGCTGGTGGTGCCAAGATCTGGCTGAAGAGGGAAGATCTGAACCATACCGGCAGTCATAAGATTAACAACGCGCTTGGACAGATTTTGATTGCTAGACGCCTTGGCAAGAAAGAGGTCATTGCTGAAACTGGTGCTGGTCAGCATGGTGTCGCTACCGCTACCGTTGCTGCTAAATTTGGTATGAAGTGTACAGTCTATATGGGCGCTGAGGACGTTCGCCGACAGGCCCTCAACGTCTTCCGAATGAAGCTCCTGGGTGCACAGGTTGTTGCTGTTGAGGCTGGAACTCGCACGCTCCGAGACGCGGTGAATGAATCTCTTAGATCTTGGGTCACCAATCTCTCTACCACTCACTACATTATTGGATCCGCCATTGGACCTCATCCTTACCCAACTATTGTCCGGACTTTCCAGAGCGTTATCGGAAAGGAGACAAAGGAACAGTTTTTTGAGATAAACAAGAAGCTTCCTGACGCTGTTGTGGCTTGTGTAGGCGGCGGCAGTAACAGTGTGGGCATGTTCTATCCCTTCGCAGAGGAGAAGTCAGTGAAGCTACTGGGTGTTGAAGCCGGTGGTGAAGGTGTTGATACGCCCCGACACAGTGCTACAATTACTGGTGGCTCAGTTGGAGTACTGCATGGAGTCAAGACCTATGTTCTCCAAAACGAGGACGGTCAGATTTCAGACACGCACTCAGTTTCCGCGGGTCTCGATTATCCTGGTGTCGGTCCCGAACTCTCCTTGTGGAAGGATACTGGTCGGGCACAGTTTATATTCGCCACTGATCCACAAGCGCTCGAGGGATTCAGACTTTTGAGTCAGTTGGAGGGTATCATTCCTGCTCTCGAGAGCTCTCACGCTGTCTACGGCGCTATCCAGCTTGCTAAGACTATGTCTCCTGACCAAAACATTGTCATTTGTTTGTCCGGACGTGGTGACAAGGATGTTGAGAGTGTGGCGGAGTCGTTGCCTAAGCTTGGCCCTCAAATCGGATGGGATTTGAGGTTCTAACTAGATGCTTGCATATGCTACTGAGCGAGGCGGATAAGTAGACGACACTATCTATAACTCGATATCGGTGCTATTAGTTATGAACTTTGGAATGATATCGCGTTGTGAAGATGTAGAAAAGCAATTTGAATGTGGCAACCTCTGGAAGGAATGCCGCGTTGGCCATTACAACAAGTCCTCGTATTGATAATACAAACGCCAAATACTCACAGCCAAACTACGACATATATGCCTACAGCCTATTTTCAAAGCAAAAACGAAATTACCGTCCTGTTCCGTTTTGCAGGGGCCGCCCTCGAGCATCGAGTACCGCGTGTTCGATCATTTGAATGACTGTTGCCTTAGCGACATAAATGTTCTCTGGTCCACCGCTGATATTGCAAACCCTCTCGGGTCCCTCTTTACCGTTTGTTATAAACTGGACTCTGGCACCGCTTTCGTGTTCAATCCGTTTAAGAGTTTCTCCGCCGCGCCCGATGATGAGGCCGACGAATGGAGTTTTGACGACTAGTGACTCTGTTCTCGTGCCACCTGGTGATGGCTCGCGTTTGGGACTACATTCTCGGCATCGCTCATCGTCGCGAAGACGCGGTGGCGTGGGCGACCGTTTACGACGGCGATCGTTGTTGCGATCACGATCGCGATCACGGTCGCGACCTCGGTCCCTGTCGCGGAATCGCCCTCGGTCGTCATCATGATGCCGGTCGTCATAAGCTAGAGAAGCATGAGTACAACAATCTATGAGCAGATATTGCTCAGAAAACGTACATTTACTGTCGCCTCGTGTGACGTTGTTATAGTACTCTCCAACTGTCATGCTACTTGAATCAGGCTGTAACAGTGTTGCAAGATCTAGATATCCTGAGTTTGTCGGCGGTGGTAAGTTATACGCCCCTGTCACAGGTTGACTTCCTTGTCCACCAGCAGCAGCCGCCGCTGCAACAGCTGCTAACGCAGCCGCCGTAGCGTTCGCTGTCCCACCAGCGGGCTGCTGTTGTTGTTGGGCGAGGAGTTGTGCTAAAGGATTGGCAAACTGAGGGGCAACTTGTTGTGGGGCAGAATATTGTGAAGGTGGAGATGTCAGACCATATGGAGCAGGCTGTGATTGAGGTTGGCCATGTTGTTGCTGTTGTTGGGCTCGCTGTGCTAAACGCAATTTATTAACATCTTGACTCGCGCAAACTGTTGTTTGCTGACCGCGTTCCTTTAGTGAAAACGCGGTATTAAGACGATAACGGTACTTACTCAAAGCGGCGAGAAGGGAGGCAACTGCCGCGTTGTCAGCCATGTTTGATCGTTCGAAATTCAGTGGTTTGCAAGCCGTAGAGTGTGTGGTATGATGATTAATTTTTCCTGTTAAAGCGGCAATGACGTTTAGATAAATTGTCTTTTTAGTGTTATCTTAATCCGTAGAGCCTTGATGGCGAATTTCATATATATTGACGTTTGGTGGGTACCATCAAATCGTTCCAGAATGGAAATCGATAAGACTGCACGACGATCGTCGATTGCAAATTTTGAGGGAGTGAAATATATCCAATAGCCAAAGTCACGATTTTCCAGATGGATGTAATACGCCGTATAGACAGGTGTAGACAGATCGCTCGTTGTGTGAAAGAAGTGGTGGTTGGGCCGACGGGGGATAGATTTTTTGGGCGGTCGTGAGGCAATGCTGAGTCACAGAGTCGCAACCTACACGTGACTCAAATTGTGAGACGGTGAAGACTCCCAAGCGGACCCTGCAAAATAATCAGTAAATCCGGCAATACTGTTCGTCCGATCGTACTGAGCTGATAGGGATTATGGGTCGGGGACTTCAATTGGAATGATATCTAATTGCTAACAGTTATTGGACTGATTTACCAGGTTCGTTGATTTTAGGTGCTTAGATCTAACGCTTATTCAACTTTTGAACTATTCACGGAATCTTACTCATGACATTGGATTAGGCGGCGGACGATTCTATGAGTCGTACGGTAGTTTTCCCTGCGCGCCGCGTAGGGCCGATGCGACTTCAATGCTCGCCTTGTCTGCGCTCGTCGAAGAAAGGGGCTCGGCAGGCGTGTAAGCCTTTGTCCGCGGCGAATATTGTGTTCAATTCTCCTCTTATTTCAGTCGCGCGATTCTCTAGCAGCGTGCGGGAGCAGAAGAGCGTGTTCGACTATTTCGAGCGCAACCTGAGTGTGCAGATCGAAGAGAAGAAGACTTTAAAAGAAGAAGAGAAACGGAAGCGACAGGACGACGAGGACGACGAAGCAGACGAGGAAGAAGGAGATGAGCAAAGTCTGCTAGATGAACGCGAGAAGAAAAAGAGCAACGAAAAGAAGCAGAGTGTTATTAGTACGCAGCCGGAGAAAGACGTGACGGTGGATGATTCTACTGACGATTATGGTCATATTCCGTTCACTTTGAGTGAAGCGGCTCTTGAGCGGATAGAAAAGAATAATATCATTCTACTGGAGAAATTAAAGACCCGATCAGCAAATAAGCTACAAGTGGCAGATTTCAAGACTGAACGGCCGAGTGGGAAGACGGCCTATGCTCTCGACGAGCGAATTTGGCGGTACCTTAACACGAACGTCGTCTCTGCACTCGATCTCGCTCACACATCTGCGCAAACTTCTCCGTGGGCAGATAAGTATGGAATTAGTCTCTTAGCATCTAGCGGGCAGTCCCTTCAGTACTTAGATGCTTTGGTGGAGAAGATTGCAGTTGAGCACGGTGCAGATATATTGAGGATAGACAATGTAGATATTGAAAGAATCATCGGGGAGCATATAGAGACAACTGGTTTGTATACCTTAATTTGCTTCTATGATTCCTGCAAACTAATGTACGTTGCAGAGGATGTCAAAATGTTACCTTGGGTTGTGTCTATGAGTAATCATGTCGACTACCGGTATCGTAACGTGGACTCTTTGACATCCACAGCACCGGCCGACGCCTCCCATAGACAGCAGCATGATGACGATGAAGAGGACAAAGCTTTTAGTGACGACTTGTACGCAAAGAGATCAGAGTTCTTCGGAGAGCATGTGACCGAGCTGCTCGCTGCAGCTACACCTGAAAGTTGTGCTATTGAGTCAGACAACTGTTTTAGGATACGACCGAAAGACAGGCCACTGATTGTACATGTGCGCGACTACCTAGCCATGGCGCAGTCAGATCTGGGAGGCACTTTTTTCAGCGAACTTAAGCATCATATTCGACAGCGCCGATGTGACGGCGAGCCAGCTATCATAGTTGCTACCGCTCACAAGCCTGTCAAGTCTAGTGATTCGAACCTCAAAATCAGACTGACCGCGGACGAAGACGCGGGTGGGCTGTTTATTAGTCCAGACTATTCTGACGATGGAGAGGTTGCGGAGCCGTGGTACCAGAATTATCAAGACTGGGAAGTTATACGACAGAGTATCCCGCTATCGAAAGTCACTTACAATCCAAATGCGGCTATTGAAAATATTTCGCATATACGAACGGTCAATGCGCGTTTTCTGGACGTGTTCCTTTGCCGGGTACTAGAATCTCAGCCGGAAACAGTACTAGAATTTCCAGAGAATTGGGATCTCGAACAAGATTCTAGCAAGAGCCAGGGTCTGCGCTTGCTATCTTCTGGACTGCTTACGCCGAGGTTTATGTATCGGTTGGTCATGATGCTCAAGGGCTTGATGGTCCAGGAAGACAGGACGGCGGTGGACATGGACTTGCTGGACCGTGCCGTTGCAATTCATGAAGAAACTCGAGACTTGGAGGATTTACTTCAGCAAAATCCTAATGAATACGGACTTGCTCAGACTTACAAGGATCCGTACACGATTACAGATATCAATGCATCCACGAAAGAAGAACCGGCCAAATTAGACGAGAACAACCCTACGCAGTCTGTCAAGCTTAGAGACTGGAAATTGATTGAAGCATCGCTAGACAAACGGGAAAAGGCATTTTTCAATCAATATATTAAACCGGAGACGATCAATGTGACGTTCGATAATGTGATTGCTCCACCGAGGACACTTGATGTTATTCGAGATACTGTCATGTTTCCACTGCTGATGCCGGACGAATTCAGTTATGGTGTCCTTGCTACCAATCATACGTCTGGAATCTTGCTCTACGGACCGTCGGGAACGGGTAAGACGTTGCTTGTCAAAGCGCTTGCCAAAGCTGGACAAACAGCCATTCTCGATGTGCGGCCGAGCGACCTTCAGGATAAATATGTCGGGGAGGCGGAAAAAAATGTGAGTGCACTCTTCTCACTCGCCAAAAAGCTTAGTCCATGTATTATCTTTATGGACGAGGTAGACTCGCTTATGCAAAACCGAGGTGTTATCCGAGATCGAGAGATGATTAATCAGTTTATGGCTGAATGGGACGGTCTTCGAAGTGAGCGGATTATGGTCATCGGGACGACGAATCGACCGTTTGACCTTGATGATGCGGTCCTGCGTAGGTTTCCTAGACGGGTGTTGGTTGATCTGCCGACGGAGATAAACCGCGAGGAGATCTTCAGGGTGCATTTGAATGGCGAAACCCTGGATGACACAGTTACGCCGGCATACCTCGCCAAGAAAACCGCGTACTTCTCCGGCTCGGACATCAAAAACGTATGTGTCATCGCCGCTACCGAAGCGGTTAAACAGCGCAGGAACAACCCCGCCCTAGCGAACGCAAGTCCGAAACGTGTTCTCAGCCGTCGCCACTTCGAAACAGCACTGAGAGAGACGGGAGCGTCGGTTAGCGACGAGATGAGCTCGTTGACAATGATTAGAGAGTGGCATAAGCAGTTTGGTCAGGACGGCAAGCGGGCTTACAAGTCCGGTTTCGGTTTTTCTGCGAGACCGGTGGAGACTCATGTGGGCCTGAACCAATAGGCGACACATTTGTAAATATTCATTTCGTTCCGTACATTATTCGCTGTATATATGTTATTCCATTTTGGTTCTCATGGCTGGTTAAGTTGCGTTTGCGCTATAATGTATTTATAATCCTGCATTGGTATGTACACACCATAACTATTGTTCTCTCTTGTCCGATATGCAGTCCAAAAAAAAAAAAAAAAACCAGAATCGCTCATCGTCAAAGTAGACGGGAGATAAATGCTAAACACCAGAAACGTATGTGATCACCTTTCGTCATGCACCATCAACAACCAAAAACCATTCCCCAACAAGCACGATTCCATAATCAAAAGCACAAGTAAAGAAGGCAGATACGGAAAAACGTCAATACAAGTTATGAATAGATCGTATCCAACATATGCAAGTAGGACGAACGACAGAAAGCGCTGTTCCTTAAAATATTATACAAGTTCCCATACCTTTTCCTCTTGCGCTGCGCGCTCGTTCAGGGCTTTAACGAACCGCCAGACCTCTGCATCAGCCATATTCCACGCCTCGATCATAGACCGTTCCAGTTTTCGGTCGAGATCGGTGTTGAGGAGCCGGTCGTGAACTGCGGTTATGGTGGTAGACACGCTCATTGGTCTGGATGATCCACCCGCTATTGGATCCACGATGCGCTCGGCTTCTTTCTGAAGCTCGATGTATTCGTGTGCCGGAAGACACATTCCGATCTCGTGGGCGAGCGCATCGAACGAGATCGCGTCTGATGTAGAGCGCCGCCATATACTCTCCTGCTTGTTGGACTCCTCGGCCCAAATGTGCTCGACACTGGGGCCGAAATTGAAACCAACCGCCCACCGGAAATATTCGCTAACAAGACAGTCCTTCAAAGCGAACTGCGACTCGAAAACAGAGACATACCTCGCATCCAACAACTCACTGCTCGCGGCGGCCATTCTCTTGAGCTGGAGGGCACGAGCGGGAGCGCCGGCACCTTGTTTGATGATTTCGGATGTTACTTTGCGGACGAACATGTCGCGGGATGATTTTCGGCGGACAAAGTCTGCTGCAATGCCGGATGTGGAGTAGCTTAATGCGAGGGACATCATTGGATGCGGGATTGTGATCATGGCGAAAGTTGATGGCGAGTCGGGAATGACCTGGACAGTCTTGATGAAGTCCTTGCGCATTGACACGGAGCATTTGTAGCAGTTGGGGATATTTGATGGACAATATGCTTCGAATTCAACTGGCGGGCATGTCGCGAGTGCTGTGGCTGTGGCTAGAGATGGGAGTGCGATCGCGTGCGCTGATTCTGGGAACGGGTCGAGAATCGAAATACCGCCGTCCGAGAACCGGGACAGGAAATTCGAGTGCAAGTGCGCGTTGATGAGGTCCGGCAGCTTGTCTTCCGGTAAATTTTTATAATTCTTCGCTACGAAATCTGGGGAATATTGTGCCAAAAAGTCGGTCTTGGGTTCGACGTGGAACAGGTTTGAGGCCGCAGACACAATCTTTGCTCGCGTGGCACTGGCGAACGTTTTCGTCACGTAGTCGTTGAGAGCCGGTTGCGATCCGATGATGAACCCGGAGCCAATATCCTTGTAAGTTGTTAGCGGTCCAAATTGGCATGACCGCCAGAACGTCCAGGTGTTCTCTGTCGGCCAAGTAGTCATCGGCACGACCTGTCGCCTCATTAGCATCATCGGATCGCGCCAAGCTGTCTACAGTCGCTTACTCTGTTTGTGGTCAACACACCAGTCGGACTAGAACTCCACGCCAAGTATCGCATAGCATCAATCTTCGACTCGCCGTCCAAGTTCAATCCGTCAACTGACTTGTACAACGGACTTCTCTGCGCGTGCGACAGGTCGAGCACGGTGGGCCTGAAACCGAGCGCCCAGAACGCTTGTCTCCACACCGCAGTTAGCCGCTCCTCGACAGTAGTATTTCGACCCGCCGCCGCCGCCATATCACGGTCGTAGAATGTGTATACGGGGCATCGATCCTCTAATTGCGGCAGGACCACGACGTCTGAATCCGCGCTCGACACTGAGAACGAGAACGGAGTTTGCCATGCCAAGGATGGGATATAGCTGTTCGTGACCGCGGGCGCTAATGATGATTTTGAAGGAGGCTTTGGTGCAGAATAAGTTCGAGACGACCTAAAAGACGATGACAGCATGCAGGTTGCGACGAATATAGCGAGGAGGACGACGACGAGGAGACGTCGGCCACGCATGAATACGGGGAGACGCCGAAAGAGTCTTCGTGATGCCGTCATTGCGGCGCCAGTAGTGGTCCAATGGCTGAATAAAGCGACGACCAATATCCAAAGGTCACATACGCGTGGCCCTGCAATAATCAGGACTATACACCTGACGTGGTCGTTCTTTGTCGAATTGCTGTGCTCGTCAAATTGCGCAGGGCAGACGGCACTATACGCGTGTAGAGCTGTGGATTAGGGTTCTGCTGGCGAGCTTGAAAGGCAGCGTAGCGGCAGTGAACCGGATGTTGAAGGTTCTATAATTGGTTTGGAACTCGGTTCATCCTTAGTGCGCTGGCGGTGACTCGAACCACATGCAAATTCGGCCAGCTTAGTTAATCCCGACACAACGTCAAATTCCAAAAATTGTGCCGTCAGTGGACACGACTTTAGATACATCGCAAAACAAACAAAAAGACAACGAAAAAATATTAATACAAGGAACGAGAACAGCCCTATACAACACGAACACGAACAAACTCCGGTTTGCATGCGTCCTAAACGAGAAACAGCGACATACTAGAGAGCACACAACCAGACTTTTCCGTCTATAGTCTAAGAAACGACAATGAAAAAAAACTAACAACAAACATAAATATGAAAGATAGATCCACCCTTTTTTGCGTGGCCGAGCCGAATACCTATATAATATGCCTGAACAGGATCCAAAGCATAAAACATCTGCACAAAAATTGGGAAATTAAAGATTCTTACACCTCGCTCTTAATCTTCGTGTACACCCGCAAAAAAAAGGCGAGAAGAGATTGCAAGAAACCGGGACAAAAAGGATATATCAAAAATTAATACTCCATACCAACTCTATTGTTAGTCGAAGACGACTACGTCGATAGCCAAATTGAAATAATCTAACGTTGCCCAGTTTCGTCAAGCTTCCGATAAGCCGAACAATTATAGCATTCGGCGGATCTCTGTCTCGCGGAACGATGTGACCTCGTCCATATTACTCCACCAGTCGAACAGGTAGGTCTCGCAGATCAACTTAAACCATGGAGTGAACGTAAGGTCCTTGTCGTCGAACATCTCCCGCAGTTCCTTGGCAGTCACGTACTTTGCGTCCTTAACTTCGTTGGGGTTGGCCTTGACGGTTGGTGTCGCCTTTATGAAGAGGATGTAATCAACTAGGAATAATCGGTCAAAATTGTTAACGCCCAACACAAAACCACGACAACGACGTACTTTCATGCTCTCCCCAGACGCCATCACTAGGGGCCTTATAATGGATTCTGGTTAAAAAGTGGAACTTGTCCACCGGGACATGGTCACTGGGAATGCCCAGCTCTTGATCCAGTTTTCGCTGCGCGGCGCGCTTGACGCCCATGATAGACGTGGGCAGATCGTACCCAATTTCGGAAGGAATCGCGAGAGGATGCGAGCAGCAGGTGTTTGTCCACATGCCTGTATCATAACGCGATTAACACTTACGCGTCAAACCAAGAATGCACAAAACCCACCTGGGAAGGTAATTTTCTCGTCGGCGCGCTGTTGTAGCAGGAGCTTGTTCTCGTCGTTGAAAAGGAAGACAGAAAATGCGCGGTGAAGGAGACCGTTGTTAATGTTGCTCATGAGATGGCCTATCCAGAACTGTTAACTGTTGGCGCAACACGACGCGGTGTTGCACCGCAAAAAAGAAGTTTTAATCATCGCATGCACAAGAAACTCGCTGCCAGTGTCATAATTGACCGGGTACTGCAAAGAGATAGTGCACGTGCTCCTCGTTGGACTCGATGATGGAGACACCAAGCGAGCGAACAAAGAAAAGGGACTCACAGGTCTTCTTGCTGGCACTTCCGCACGGAATATCGTTCCAGTCGAGAACAATACAGACCTCCTCCATGAGACGGACTTGCTCCTCATCGTAGCCATCGAAGAGCTGAGCGTCCTGCACGGATGGCCGTTCAGTCTCCACCGAGGCGGCGACGTCAGGGAAAAGGCGCAAGATGTTGTCCCTGGTTAACGTGGACTCAGTGATGGTAGTCATTCCGTTTGCTAGGGCTCGAGGAGTTGGACGACGGGAAGCGAAACGTGTAGCCGTGAATTACGTACGAGTCAATGGACTAAATGCGCAGGACCGGGTCGAGGAGGAGCAAAAGAATAATGATAATAATAATGAGTTAATGATGGGACCGGCGGTGGGGCGCCCAAGAAGCAGCCAAAATATGATCCCGACGTTTTTGTGAGAAGCCTTCGGACGAACACGAAATTCCCGAACACGAGGGCCGCACCCGAAAGCCGCACAATCTGACGTTTGCGGCCTTAACTATCGCATCATTGTGCGTCTTCCGACGCCGTTCAGTAACTGCAAACTGCCCATAATAACAATAATTGGTGGAGAATATGTTGTTATTTACTCTTCAGCAGTTATGCGGCAAGAGTGGGGATTGAATATATATGGCGATATTGCTGCTGCCTTTTTGCAACTTAGCCTCTCCGGAGTTAGACGTAGCATTATTGATGAATCCGCTACTGCTAATCGCGTCGGATATAGAGCAGTGCCACATAATGAGCTAACTTAACTAATTGTAGGTATGACTAAGCCAAAGACGTGTCCAGTGTAACTGCACCACGGGCGAACAAATGCCTCGCACAGTGAGCGAATTCGGTTCCACACAGCCGCGTTCATGTGGATTTGCCGGGCCAGCGCCTCCCCGCCGGCGCCGCACGTTCAGACCACCAACCGACTCACGAAGCTGTGCCGCTAACTTGTCATGGCTGCTGCTGCTGCTGCGTCTGATAATATTATTTCTATGAATGACCATCCAACACTAAATACAAGCGACTAGTCGACTATCGCCACGACAGCCGGCACAACAACCCACTCGCCATCGACCGCGTCGTCGATGGCGTTCCACCAAACGATCTTCCAACCCCTCATGCGGCCGCCAGCCGCCGCCAATATCGACCAGGTCACGGCCGCGACTCCGACCGCGAGCCACACGCCGACACACATCGCTGCCTATGCCGCCGGCCGATACACTCGCTCACCATCGCCGCCTAGTCGCCGTACCACTACTACGACTCTGCTCTCGCCCGTTCGCGGGTCGACAATGTCACCGATTATTGTATCCCGCCAGCACAGTCAATCTGGGCTGCCCACGTCCGCAAATGCCTGGGTGAGATTCCTCGTCGCCGACGTCGACGGACTTCGCTATTTGCGAGGCTCGGACGCAAGTTATGTCGACCGTGACCGTCATGGCCAAAAGCCAACGACAATCACGGTCACAGGCTACGAGGTCTACATCATCGAGCAATGGGCCTGCGCGCGCTGCTATAGCTCAATGATCATCTGCTACACTGGCAATCCGGAACATGTCGTCTCACTCGGCTCGATCACCGTGCCCAAGAACCGCGAGCTGTGGTCTAAGAGACTGCAAGCTTATGTCGACGATCTGTCCAAAATGCATGCCCGCCCGAAAACATGCGGCGAACTCGGCACGCTGTTCGTCACAAACCTGTCTTCGTTCCAGTCCGGACTGACCCTGATCAACGTCCCCGATGGCAATGCATCGCTACACACCAACGACTTTATTGTCAATGAAAACTTGCGACGCATGGGTTGTGGCGGACGGTCGGGAATAACGCTCAACAAGCCGGCTGATGCCAGTCGAGACAAGTTCTATCAGATATATCGCTTGAGCGACCGTGTTCCATTCCATAGTGCCGTTATAAATATCGTCAAGCTGGTACAGATATCGCTATTTTACTTTGGTCTATTCCGGCGGTCTGACATAAATGGACTATTGTGCGACTTGACCGAGAGGGCCATCAACGCTTGGTGGCACGACGTCGGCGTTCCCCATTACCGCGTCGACCCGGCCGATAAAGTGCTCGGACCTACCACAATCGCTGCGATTCTTGGCATGGTTGTGGGATGTCGCCATCGTCTAAACGCAGCTGGGGCGCAAGTCGCCAAAGATCCATTCGACGTTGAAGGGTTTCGCCAAGGTATCGTCACTTTCCAACGACAGCAAAAGTTGAATAGGACCGCGAAACTCGACGGCCCAACGCGCGACAAACTATTTCGCATTACCGGTAAAATTTCTGCATCAGAGCGGTTTGCGTTGACAAAAGTCGTCAAGACAACAGTTCAAGACTTGTCAGGCATGCACACGCAAAACGCCATCGATGTCGAGACTACAGACTACGATCGGTTTATTGAGAACATATATGGCCACTGGCTCCGATATCTCTGGCTCGGCAAAATGAACAAGGAGTTTGCGCGGCAAGTCAGGAACACCAAATTTGCGAATGGAATCGAGGACGGAGCTGACGGCGCCGCCACTAATGGTAGCGCGGTCGCCGCATTAACACCGTCGACCACAACCCCTTCGGGACCGATGTCGAACGCATATCAACCACCTCGACGACCGCCGCTCCAGTCCGCCACGTCGCTTGCATCCACGACTGTAACGTATGGGGATGATAGTAGTTCTTTGCATCCTACGCTTTCTGGAGTTGCTGCGTCTTCAGTCGGGGACTCTTTCGCTGAGGACGAAACCGACCAGGACGACGACGAACCGGAACAGAATGAGAACTACGACGGCGAAGGACTGGGCTCGCACGACTATTCAACACCCTCAGCTTATGACGACGTTCCCGCATTCGTCCGATATCACCGCAACAGACGCAGCAACCGAGAAGATACACCGCCTTCTAAACGCGACATCAAGACGGCAATGCGCCGGGGTAAAACCAGGACAGACGAGGCAATCCGCTCGGGCGTCAACAGATTGACAGGAAACCTTCGCCGTCGCCGTGACGACCAGCAGAACAACGCTGCGATGGTGTACAGCGACAAGGGTGTTAAGCGAATCGCTGCACTGGTAGAAAATGATAATACTCCTCTGTCCGCGGGAACCTCTACCCCGCCATCCACGGCAACAGATGGCTCAACTCCGGCAGACGCGGACGGCAAGGGACACGATGACGTTGAGCTCATTATACCCGAACCAGACGACGACGAGGACGACGAAGAGGGATACGACCGCGGCTACGACGATGCCGTCGAAGACAGCGAATGTCCCGATGGTCGCGGTCGTGCCCACACTCGCAGCCGAAATCAGCGACAATCGGAACCGTCGGGCAGCAGTGGTCCTGAATACGAGCTCGCCCGTGAAGGCAGTATCGCGCCTACGACAGCCGACCCGCTGTCCAACAGTGACAGTCAACGGCTAAAGGACATCGAAAAGGAGATTATGATTTATAATGAAGGGCGGACTTGTGAGTCACTATTGCTTGGTCCACGGACTATCAAATCGTGTTGCGATCTCGCCAATCTGGCTGCGGAGCAGAAGGACACTGTCAGCCGGTCCACTGTCTCGCTCGGAGACATCTCCGGTCACGGGGGGTCGGCCATTCGCGTCCACGGTGGCCTGTATCCTACAGAAATCGAAGGCTGTCGTAAAGTCGTTCGTCGAGCTAGTTTTTCGGTTCTCGAACGCCGCGTGTTGCGGTGGGATTCGCAGTGGGATTATCCTACCGAGTATATCTGTCGACTCCTCGAGCGCGTAAAACAAATGCAAGAGTGGAGCGAGTCTAATGTCAAACGAGCTGAGGTACGGTTTAATTTGCCATCGGGCTTTCATATATATATTAATGTCAGTCTAGAATATTTACGGCGAATACGCCATGCAGGCGGCAGATCTCGGTCAGTTTTGCGAGAATGCTATCTCCGAATCGGATACTCTGCATCAAGCTTACCAGCATGCCGTTCAACGGGAGAGCTATCTCGCCAACGGAATCCGGGATCTCGACGTGGAAGCTGCACGTTTGCAGTACGAAGTGCGAACGCTCGATGCAAAATTACACGATCTGGATGAGTCCATCGACGCCTTTGGCTCCAAGATTGAAGCAATGGAAAGCAGGTTGCAGGCGCTTTGTCGGAAACCGGTGCAAAGGACCAACGGTGCGAACGCGCAGACCAACGGCCAAAAGGAGGAGAGTAACGGCGGGAAGGGCAAGCATGAAGGTTCATGATTGTATATAGTCGATATTATTGGTATTTTATATGCATTATGGTGTACGGATTGGAGCAGGAATTGGCGATTAGTACAAATATATTTCATTAGCATTGACCATTAAAGTGATGACGTTGGAAGTTGTAGTGTGCAGAACACGCGTAATCTATCTCGGCTCCTCGTCAAAGATGACTTCTCCCAACTTTCATCAGATCAGGCAAACAATCTAAACATCAGCATCCACATTCAGATTACATCTGGCCAATACACTCTCGTACATATTCATAATGGCATCATCGAACGACCGGACGTTAAAGCAAGAATTCAGACACGCATTATCTCTATATGCGAAGCTTTTCCGCGGCATGGCAGACACGACAGTCTTCATCAAGACACCGTCAAGCACGTCCACCGCCCAGGATCCAGCCGCATACGACATCTCAAGTTCCGAAGGCTACCAAACCACGCTAAAGCAGGCAATTTCCTCCTTAGAAATCACAAAACTTAAATCCGAGCACCTCTCGCTGTTCAGCGTGAACGAATCAGTGGAGGACATCGCGACCAACGACTTGCCGTACCTGGCCATCGACTACTACCTCGCGACGCTGACAGACAAGATTTACACCGCGTCCTTGGCTGGCCGAAAACCGCTGGCATTGAAGTCGAAAGGGTTGTATCTTTCGTTTGTGACAGTATGCGATTCGTACGGGCTGTTGGACAAACCTGCGGCAAGGCTGCTGCACGCGATCTTGGACGCGCCTGTTGACACGCCGATTTTCGCCGCGGCTGACGCACGCAGGTTCACGGACCCGGGTGCACAGCGCATGGCCAAAATCGCGAAGTTTAACCGGGAAAAGGAGATTGAAAAGAAGGTTAAAGACCTGCGAGCGCGGAATCTTGACAGGGGCAGCGATCAGGAGGATGACGCCGATGATGAGGTTGCGAGGGAATTGTACTTGAAGCAAATCGCCTTGTTTGTCGAGCGTGCGTTCGATGCCTTGCAAGGACTCGATTCGGAATTGGAGATTCTGGCGTTTGCAGCCGCTAGACCTGTGCCTCCGGAGCGCCAGGAACCACCGGTGGATGAATCTGGCACGAGGAACGATGATTACTCCGAGCGAGTAGATGCGCCGCTACGGAATACCCAGCCAATGTTGAGCGCAGAGGGGAAAGTCAATAGGCCATTCACAATCGTCTCTTCACGGGATCAAATCAAGAAGAACGTGTTCAAGCCCGACTACGTGTTGCCTACCATGACAATTGATGAGTATCTAGAGGAAGAACGGAGAAGAGGCAACATAATTGAAGGGGGTGGTCCAGATTCTGAAAAGAAGGTCGAGAAGGACGAGGACAATGAAGAAGAGAACGATCAGGAGACGTACAGGCTGCGACAATGGGATGAGTTTGCCGAAGCGAACCCAAGGTAAGCTGGCGACCATATGCAGAAGCTTGGCTCTAACATTATTCTTCAGAGGTTCGGGAAACACGCTCAACAGAGGATAGCCAAAACTGTCAACAAGGATAAAATTATAATCATATTGTACAACACCCTCTATTTCCTAAATCTCCTTGCCTTGTCTGCCCATCCTGGCTCAACTCCGTCTATATCCGACGCCCGAACACCATCCCAATCGTCTAACGTACACTTAACCAAATTGAACAACTCTCTGTATCCATTGCCATTTAAATGCAGGCCATCGACCGTGAACTTTGCTATCTTGAGATCAGCGTCCTCTGTGATGGGACTATTCTCGTCAAAGATGGTCGTATTCGAGTCGTAGCCTGCGGCATCCACTATCGCGCTAAACAAGTCGATCTTCCGCACCACATTTGGATCGTCCGAGTACTGTAGCAGTGCGTCAACGTATTCCTTCGTCGCAGCCTGCGTGCGATCCGTTCCCTTCGTACGCATCGTCGAAGCTGCTAATCCCGCTTTACTAATTGGCGCCGGCGCAACCAGTAGAATCCGAGCATATGCAAAGTTTCGCTTAATCTCACTGACATAAGATTGCACGTTGGTCACGAATTCGGGAACAGGAACATGATGTTCTGTGAACTCCAGACACGAATCGTTCGTCCCCAACCACAATACAAACAAAAGTGCCACATCGGCATCATAGTGCTTCAATTCGTGGATGACTCTGTCCAACTGGGACCGCATCCAAACTGAATTGTACCCGGCCAGCCCGCGATTCAAGACATCCGCGCGTCGACCATAATAATTCGATAGCGCCGCCGGAAAGCAAAATTCGAGCTCGGGATTCCATGACAATTCGAACTGCGAATCTCCAATCAGCACGACTTTTTTGTAAACAGTCGTTCCTGGTGTTCGCGGCATTGTGCTGTCAGTCGACGGGTCTGGATATGTGTCCCCTTGCCCGAACAACCGCCGCGTCGTCGGAAGTTGGCCGCTCAGAAACGGTGACACAGAGCTATTGTAAATGATGTTGACAATGCCATAAATTAGAGCCAAGTACAATGAGATGCGGAGAATAGTCATTTATTCGACTGTCGCCTACATTATTTCTGTGTCTATATTGATAAGCTGGATTTTGAAAGAAGGTTATGAGAGCCAAGACGGCGGTACTGCAGCAAATCCAGTATGGATGCTCCAATATCTTATACGGTACAGTCAATGAATGACTAGGCTGCAATTCATACTTCTCCATTGTAAGCACACCTTTTACACAGATTTTAGAAAATATACAGTAAACATCCCTGTCCTAGCAAATACGCCCCCTATCCAAATAACCCACAATGGCCAGTCTACTCAGTGATGCCGGAACGAATGAATACAGTTACACACAAATAGTAATACCTTACATACTCTCAATGCAGCTCTTCTATTCGGTAATACCACTAACTGGTGACGATGATTGTTGCTCTGACGACGAGTGCAGTGCAGTTCTCCGCGGCGGAAGAGGAGGTGTATCAGCCAGAGGATCTAGCACGTCTCGTAGGACAAAATCCATATTCATACCGATATCTTTTAACTGCTCAGACTGCTTCTTTGTCGACGCCACAGCGCGCGAAAAGGCTTCGGACTGAGGTCTGACTCCATCCATGGCCGTGGCGAAGAAATTAGCGTAGTGTTCAACATGTCGATATGTCCAATCTACAATCCTGGAAGCCATGCAATTTGAGGTGAAACAATCCTTATAAATCTCAATCGTGGCTTTCATAAGAGTGAACGTGATTGTCGCGACTTGGGCGACATAGAACGAAATATCTTCCGGATTCTTTCGGACCTGGTCCACACGCCGGCCAATAATATCACTACGGGCCTGAAGAAACCTTGTTCGGACGTCGTCCTCGTAGCCCAGTTTTAGCAACAGATTGCTGGTAGCAATAATTTGTCTCCGTGGTGTGAATTCTGAGGTTAAGTCATACGCAAGAATGTCGAAAACCTGGTCGGCGCGTTCTTTCAGGTCTGGATCAACTTCGTCCTCCGATGTATTCACTTTCACTGCGGTCCCGTCAGCAGGCTAACAAGAGTCACCAATAATATCAGCACGTACATGTTCTAATAATGTCAATTGCAGCATCCGTCCGTCGATGCGCAATCAAAACGTCCAGTTCCATAAGTTGCTCTTCAGAAATCGCGTCAGGTTTCACCGGCCTATTCTTCACCTTGCCATTGACGCTGCCTACCGAGGCAGACGACAGTGAGCGTAACAATCCTTTCGGAGCGGAAGTCAATACTGGACTCGGTGCGACACTGTTTGTGGCACTGGCTTGCGAATTGTTCCTATGCCGCGTTGTCTGCTTTCTTAGAATGGGCATGTCTACTGTCTCGTCTTTGTTGCCGTCTTTCGGCCCAGTCGTGCTATCTCCGTCTTTGTCACTTATTCGCATATCAACTACTAACGAAGATAGCTCATTCATCATGTTTCTTGTACTTCTTATCTCTTGTTCCAGAGTTCTTATCTCGGATGAAATCAAAACGAACTGACTGTAGTTGTTGAATAAGTTCCGCTGCATGTCCTTCGATAACTGTTCCTGTGTCTGCCGCAATTTGTCGAGATAGTCACGGACTTGGTAGTCCGCGCAGTCCATAAGTTGAGTCTGAATGTATTTCTGTGGATCGAACTTGCCATCTTGAAACTCCGTCACCGGGATTAGATATTTTTTCTCGTCGAGGCCCGACAATACCGGTAAATTCTGCGCTCGTCCAGATTCGAGCGTTTGTACTGACTGTGACGACGATGCCGACACAAGTGTGGGCTGCCGAGGAGTAAACGGCGCATCACCAGGTCTGGAGTTAGTTCGATTTGCCGGCGGCCGCGCCGCTGGTAAATGTGGAGGCGACGGTTCCGCTGCTATCGGGAAATTTTCTGGAGAGAGAAATGCATTTTTGTATTTCTCTTTCTCGCCTTTTTTCTTATGTTTTGAAGATCCGAAGCCTGACGTAGAGATTCGCGTTGAATACCGCTTTAGTAATGTGCCCACCTGCAGACTATTAGCGAAAACTCTCAAGCCTTTCCTACAGAGCGGTCGGGTATACCTTCTCATGATAATCATACTCCGGTCCAGTAGCACTCAGTCCCTTCACGTTGGACGACATGGACGGGATCATTGACTGTCGAGGACCGTGAGACCCACCTCCATTGCTCGCCGTCGGCTTCCGTTTCCGGCGCAACTTATACTCCTTCGAGTCCTTCTCCTTGACGTCTTGAATCGCACTCATCAGGAAGTGTGACAAGGAACAGTGTACGTGGCAGTAGTCGGATGGTCTCGGGGTCTGTGTTTGGAGACCGTGACGCAGGAGCCCCGGAATCGTGAGTTCCGGAGCGTGTAAATAGGGCAACGCGTGGGGTCTGGTCGGGTTTCATCGAGTATTACGTCCTAAAAGTACACGCACCATGTCGGCGTAGTACTATTATCTTTATCAATCAGCGCTGCTAATTACGAAGCAAATCGTAATTCATATTACGCCGTACGAATACTTCACAAGATATATGTACACAAAAGTAGCCACCCTTGCAAATCCAAAATTATATACAAATCTAAAATTTTAACTCCTTAACGATATCACGGACCGCCGGGTGTGAGAGTGGGAGTCGAATCTGTGCCCTTTTTCTTCTTCTTCTTTGCCTTGTTCTTCGGCACACCGGTTGCGACGACAATCGGCTTTTTCAGCAGATTTGCAAGTTCCTTGGGATCAAATATCGTGTCGCAAATTGCGCAGCTGCCATCCGCCGGCGGCTGGCAAAATACTACATATCGTTAGTACAAAATAAACCTAGAAGGTCGCCTTGTAAAGTCGTACTTGATAGGCAAATATTGCAGACGTAGCCGATATCCACAATCCTCTTATGACAAAAGCAAGCAGCGCGAAAGTCGATGCTCGACAGTGTAGGTAGAACTAAATGCTTCCGCAATACACGATCTGGCAAGAAGGCTGTCATCAAGTACTGTATCATCCCCGCGGGATGTTCCAAGTGCAGGTACACACCGCCCGTTGTATCCGCTGCTTGCTGAAGAAAGACCGTTTCGTTGCCAATTTTGCAAATGTCAATCGGCACTTTCTGTTGGACTTATTAGAAGATATACTAGATATTATAACTACTGTAGAACACACCATTTTCTGAGCTGCAAAGATGCAGTTCATGATTGGAACGTACTGTGAGGCAAGGTCAGAGCAAACGCTGACCACCAATATCCGTGCCCGCATCTTCTGGCCATCGTCATTCACTCCACCAATCAGACGGTTGATATATGCCAACGAAGTACTTAATGCACCAGATATCAATGTAGCGTCCGATATCCTTCCGTTGTGCTCTATATCTGACGCTGAGGTGGCAAGTAAAAGCATTTCAAGCTGCTTCAGTACGCTTTCGTCCACTACCCGAAACTGACGATATATCGACGAATCACTCAGGCCTCCATTGTGTCCGTTACTTTGGCCATTTGCGACAACATCGTCTGAACTCTCGGCACCGCTTGTTACCGTCGATTTTGGTGCTAATTTCTTGTAATCCTCGCCTGGCACTGGATACAGAAACCGGACGCAATTCGTGTGAGCGGCGATAACTGCTACCTCATTCGAATGACTTAGCGCAAGATGTGAGTTAATAAATATTAGCAACGAGGCAACCGCATCACGCAAAGAAATTGGCGGCGACTGCGCGCCCCATCCAAGCGGGCTCGTGTCGAGGATCACCACCAGTAGCGAGGGCAGTTCCTCCTCTGGGTACGGTCAGCCATATGTCCTGCCGAATACATGTAGTAGGCATTCAACTTACCTAACTCAGACGCAAACTTGTCTTGTGGAACATGGGACGATCCGTCCACGGCGTTCATGGCGAGAACGGCAAGTAATCGTGCGGTAGCATGGCGTCTAAGTCTCAACACTGTATCTTGTGACGCGATGTTGGTTGGGAGTTGGGCGTGGAAATTGTCGACACTCACCACATTATCTATAACAACTAGTCCTAGTCTACAATTGGACAACTCATTTCAGTAGGACGCTAATACTTGCAACTTTACTCGTTCATTTTATTCATAATAAATAATCAAATCCAGTTTTAGATTTACTCGCTCCAGCACCACCACTACCAGGTTCGGCAGTTTGCATATTGAATCGTAAAATTATCACATATACTGCCACTCGCCTGTATTAAGGCTATCTATCTTGACCCCGTAAATTCTTCAGATTAGCATAGACATTTGTTGCAAGCGGCAATGCAGACTAAATCGTTACTATATATCGTCACCTCAACAAAACATCCTTTCAAGCCACGAACGAACGCGCAATGCTGGCGAACTGCTTATGACAACAATCAGATCATATCGGCTGATACTGTACAAACTGTTTGATAGTGCATAATATTACAAAAATAAGCTATACTAAGACCAGAATACTCCAATTAAAATATTACCAGGTAGGGCAACCCACATCACACAAGTTATCCAACTCTATAAATTACCACCCACACAACCAATTATTCGCCGCAAATTTTGTTGACGTTTTCATGCAGACTTGACCAAGACCCTGACAGAATTACATAGAAGTCCTGTTTGAACTATACGTGTGACTAACCCCAGCTTTGACATGGTGCACTTCTAGGACGAATAATCATCTCGCTGGACTTTGTTGTCTTTTTGACTCGCGCTGTCAATCTCCTCATATGGAGGCGGCACGGCTTCATTGTTACTTGAGCCGGTAGCAACATCATCAGCCTGGACAGGGACGGAGACAGCTGGTGGGTAGACCCCGGTCTGCTGTGGGGCTGAGGCAGGGGCTGGCGCTTGGGCAGCATGGGCGGGCGAGTTATGACGGAAAACGTTCGGGTCCTGCTGTGGGATAGGAGAGTAGACAAACTGTTGGCGACTGTAAAAGGTGGTGAATCCGGGGGCAGACTGCGGCCGACGGCCAAGGTCCTGCGACTCGAGATCGGTAGTGTCAATGAACGGCTCTTCTGGGTAGCGAGCAATGATGTACCATGAATGCTAGTCGTCGTCGTCGTCGTCAGTACAAGAGCAGTCAACAAAAATACGACGACAATTCGTACCAGTAAACCAGGAATAAAACCCAGCATGCACAGAGCGATATTAATGAGAGAATCTGCCGAACAAATTCCCCGCTTGATCCAAACAGGCAAAGGCGGGAAGAGGATGGCGAGAAGGATGAGGATGATATCGGCCGAGCAACAGAAGAGACACATATTGCTAGCAACAAATGAGTGTAAATGCGCCTTTAGATAACCGAGAGCTTAGATATATGGATAAACAGATTAAAGCGTACTGTAGCCGAGAAGCAGAAAAGATGGCTCAAGGCACGGCTTAATATACGATCGCTACCTTGGAAAGCATGACGCAGTCTGCAGTTTACTAGTGCGCCTGATGACTTCGGCAATGTCCGCAGGTCACGGGCATTGCCTCGACTCACAAAGTCACAACAGCTTGCGTCTGCGTTGTGACTAGTTTCACAGGCAAGGGCCCTGTCGTGCTATTGGACCCTGCAACTCTTTCTAGAAGGCTGCCTGCCCATTTGCGACTGCCTCAATATCGTACTGGTGAATCTTCCTCGATATGGCAGATGGCGCCGTTTACATAAATATTTATTAATTAAGAACGTTTAACTTACCCACAAACAATCCAGCTCTATCTATACAAATTGCAAATACCCAACGCCTAGTAATCACTCAACCAAATAGTCTACCTGCTCCATCACACCTCTTCCAAAGAAGTCACTAACAACCTTGAACTTATCATCTCCTTCCTCCAAAGCCGTCTTAAACAAATCGTGTCGATCCGCCATGTCGTCTTGCGCACGTCGGATCGCACGAATGGTGGCATTATTTGGCGCACACTGCGGGCACTCAGTGTCCTCATTGACCTCGTTCAGGCATCGTCTGTGGTACGAATGTTTGCACATGAAATGTACGGTAGGAAGATCCAATGGTGCTCCGCAGCTCGCGCATCGCGTCGATTGGAACACCCGAGGCTCGGTCTCCAGCTCCCGGATTTCATCCAACTTGGCCCGAGTCTCTTGTCGGTACGATTCGGTTAGACGACGGTTGGTTTCGATCTCTTTCTTCTCTCGCTCAATGATCTCAGACAAGTATCCCTTCACGATGCCCACTGTCGCAACTGCATTCACACTCAATGCTTGAATAACTTGGAGGGGCGCCATAAGCCCCTCCTGCTCGATCTTGTTCAAGACCTGGGAGAGCTCATCGGACGCGACAGCCATGACCTCGGGGGAAGACGTGAAGTACGATAGCGCCAACGGATATAACTCTGGCTCCTCGTCACCGTATTTATGCAAGGTCTGGATAGCACCAAGCGTATCACTAACTGCCACAGATGATCTGAAAATGTCAATATACAAGTTCTCGCGTTCGCGCACCAGTATTCGACCGTCTCTAAACGAGTACAGGTGCGATAGCAACAACACATTTGACTGATCAATCGGAGCGTTAAATCCTGTGATAAGCTCTTTGCTCTTCTCTTCCCACTTGTTCTTCTCATCTTCGGTCGCACTAGCTTCCGCTCGCTGGAGATACATCTCGAACAACGTCGTGTACATATCGGCCTCATCGCTGGCTTGTCCACCAACAACACGATGATGCGCAATACAGGCTTCCAAAAATACAATCAATTCTTCGGGCTGATCCACAAACGTGGCGAACACTGTACGCGGCTTGGGTACCTTGTAATCAGGAATAACTGCGTCGGAGACAATAACAGCAGCATCTGCAGTTCCTGGCGCATTGACAACCGACGCCCTGCTACTCGGCAATACACCTCCGACAACGGCACTGGACAGCTTGCCAACGTTGTTTGTAATCGTACTCATAATTGTCGGTGCAGGCTCGACTATCGGCCCAGATATCACGGATGCTGGCCTGCTGCCAGTCGTGTATGGGATCAAATTCTTGTAATTTGGAAACCCAAGCATAGGCGATGTGGGACCTTGCTGCTCATTCCCGAGAGCAGCCGCTGCTGAGGGATCAAATTCGGCCACATTCACAATCTTTCGAGGACTGTATCTGCCTGTGAAATAATCGATAAATAGCGAGGTTGTCTCTTTAGGTACATGTTGGAGCAGAACACGACCGTATCGAGTAAGATTGTAGTACATGTCCTCCGCAGGCAAACTTCGGATGAAACGTAGACCGGATCTATAATCGCCAAGATCCTGCAGTGTAATATCGACCACGAGATCATTCTGCCCGTGCTTCTCTGCCAAATACGCGGCCTGCTGGAAATATCCGCCCTGCCGACACATCTGAATAGCGGTGTCAAGATCAAATTTCAGGTTCTCGCCTTCAGATTTGATGAATGTTTCCAATTTCTCTGTATCCTTCAACTTGGCGTAACAGTTAAGGAGTAAAGTGGTGTGGTCCGCCGTAGCGATACCACGGTTGTGCAATTCCTCCAGATATGACGTCAAATTGTATATCCTTTGCGAATCAAGATATTTTCTGATAACCTGGCTTGCCTCACCACCATCAATCGCTTTGATGTATTGGCCCATAGCTTCATCGTACTCGCCCTTGTCATACAAGTAGTCACCATACTTCTTATAGATCACGAGCACGCGCTTGTCATCCGCGCCGGCATTAACGGCAAGCGTTAATGCAAGGCTGTAAAGATTCCGCTGATACAAAATGTCCAGTTTCGACTGCAGATCCCTTTCCTGGTGCCGATACAATTGGCCGTCACCACCAAGCACATACAAATCCCCCCACTCTGCAAAGATCGCTTTCACGCCATCCACAAAATGGCCCGTATATGCAACAAATTTATTTTCCGTATCGAGGATCGTGAATTTTGTCGTGCCGAATGGATCATCCCGCGAAGGAACGCTTCCTACAAATCGACGCAGCGACGATTGCACACTAGCGTCAGAAGATGCTGCAGAGAGCGAGACGACTGCACAGTACGACTTGTACACAAATATGCTATCTTTCGGACCATCGTACATGTAGCATGGGCCCCGTCCATACGGCG
The DNA here is from genome assembly GCF_029532465.1 of Lipomyces tetrasporus. NCBI lineage: Eukaryota > Fungi > Ascomycota > Lipomycetes > Lipomycetales > Lipomycetaceae > Lipomyces > Lipomyces tetrasporus. The sequence continues at coordinate 722,167 of NW_026611608.1, forward strand.
TATAAAAATAAATCGCATCGTCTCGTGCCACTAAGATCTCACCTGTTGGTTTCTTCAAGGCCATGCATCCGGAGCCGCAGCCTTTATCTTCCAATACACGAGCTGGAAGTCCTTGACTTTTACCACTTGTGAAAATTGTGAGAATTCGAGTAGTTGTTGCGATGTAGAGAAGTGACGTCTTGCTGGCCTCATAGAACGCCAAACCAGTAACGGGGTCTGAGCTTTCAAAGATCACTTTCTGCTTCAATCCTTTGTCGTTGAGAAGGTCGCCTCGAACTAGAATGACATTTCCATTGGCCAATCCTAATGCTATGGCCGAGAGGTCATCGGAGACAGCAAACGCGGTAATCTAAGCAGTCAGCTAAGTGCCAGACAACGTATTATGACTTGCCTACCTCCCATATCTTCTTCATGTTGATGGTAATAGAAGCATTGCACTTCGGACCAGTAGCCTTTTTGTCCGGTTTGTCTAACGACCATAACCGGACCTGGGGCTCCGAATTCTCAGTTTCCTAACAATTGTGAGCATATACTCTAACCTGCTCAAAGCCAGCGCCTAGCATACTGCCACAGTAATAAGATTCGGTGTCCCATCCAGCTGCTCCATGTATGTAATGGCACCGCCACTGTCATGAGCCACGAACGATACTTGTAATTTTAAGGACCTCGAAACAATCTTGACCACCCCTTTATTCGTCGCCAGGTATAGTGAGCCCGATCCAGCACATACTGCGCTCACGTTTGGATCCTAATTTGACCATCAGCAAGCTGTCTCCAACTGCAGCTCTGGCTGTTCGCAATCTTCCAGAATTCACATACAGAATAGAGTGGTCCATCATCATCCGCAACCGCCGGATCCCTAATAGGTAGCGCATCGAAAAATGTAAACTGGCGCCACTACAATCGTACAGATTAGTTAAGAGGCTCGTATGGTAAACCACCATCTCCATACCGCAGCGAGTGCCATCGTTAGTGGACGCGAGCACGAGTCAATTAAAAAAATTACTCTTCCTCAGTCGTTCTGCTACTCCGTTCCAGCGACTGGCTCAATTCCAGGACAGGTTCTCTTAGTTCTCGATTGCTAGGAAAGGTTCCTCGTGAACTGATTGTCCGGAGTCTGCCACCACAAGCTAAAGTCAATGTGGTTTGTGACACATGACTGACTAGCACGTGATTGGATCACAGTTGGGAAACCCTGCGATGCCCTCACACCGTCGAAATCTCATCGTTTCAAGTTATACTCTCACGATCCGCATTTGGATAATACGCATAGACTGTATAATGTCTGGTGTAAGTTAAATTATCTTGTTGCAATTTTAATTGCTCTGTGAGTTTTCGTGGGTTCGCTGATGTGATACAGTTTGCTCCAATCAATCCGAAGCCTTTTTTACAGGATCTAACGGGCAAAGACGTGGTTGTCCGTCTAAAATGGGGAAAGACAGAATATAAAGGAGTCTTGATATCAGTTGATTCATACATGAATCTGCAGCTGGATAGTACAGTCGAGTACATTGATGGCGAGAATAAGGGAGCCCTGGGGGAGATCATGATTAGGTTAGAGGCACTGTAACGCGCTTGATCCAGGGATGAATCCATACTGACATTTAGTAGATGTAATAATGTTCTTTGGGTTAGCGCAGCAGGTGGAGACGAGGAAAAGATGGAAGAATGAAGCGAATCATGGTTTTTGGCAATTACTGGGGAAGGTGATGCTATGATATACGGCGAAGACGACACCAAAATTGACGTTATGACCATGTCTATTGGAGCATACAAAAGTTTACATTGCAATATATAGTCATCTATGTACAATATCAATAATTTACAATATACGTTACATGTGTTTTAGATCTGGTTGCGACACAGCAAGCTCCTCGCTGATCATCTCACCTACAATGTCCAAAACATTTCCCGCTTGCGCGCGTACCATTCCATCTCCATCAGAACTTCTTACGTATCGCATGTTTCTCACTATCTCCTTCGCAAACTCTTTCGGAAACTGGTTGAGGTCACGAACGCCATTGAGTAAAGATCCAATAAGCACGACAGCCGCCCGACGCAGTGGAGTCTTCTCCTCATCAGACTCAAATGTCAGGACACCCAAGGCACACTCAATTCCATCTTTGACCCATGCAGATAAACCACTTGGATTTACTTCGCAAGCCATACCGAGGATGCTTAACGCGGACGACCGAATCCGCGTATCAAGCTTGCGATTTGATATGGTTGTGACCATGGCATGAGCAATTATATCGGCATTAATGCCTGTGAGTGCATCACCTAGTCGTTGTACGGTGCGCAAAATCGCTTCACCAATCCGAAGACGCTCGTCGAGACTCGGCGATTTGTCAGGAGCCGTGTACTGCGCGATCAACTTCTTTATGACAGAGATACCGTGTATATCAGTCAATGACTGGAGACCTTTAATACTATTCAAGTAAATGAACGAATCTTCGTCGTTCAAAGTAGAAAAATATATCTTTAGGACAGCGTCTACATTGACCACAGGATCACGTTCCGTAATCAGAGTTCGTAGGAGCTGCAATCCATAAGCACGAATCGGAATTAGGGGATCCTGAAGGCTACTAAGTGCCAACTGATACCTCTGCTGAGATTCACTTAGATGAGGGTTGGATGGAGCAGTCGGGATTTCAGTCTCATTGAGCAAAAGCGCCAGCGTCGCAGCTGAGGATGACACGCTCTCCGGACCGTGTTCTGCTATATATTTGAGTGCAGGTCCGAACGATTTCAATACACGTTGATCATCTGGGCTAAAGTTATGTGCTTGGCCAACCAAAGATTCTGAAACTATCGCTGAGAGCAAAGAAATCGCAACTGACACGCTCTCGGCGTCTGTATCCATTTCCTCTTTCTCATCATCCTCATCATCCGAGTCAGCATCGGCTTCTGGCGGTGGTGATACGATACCAGCCAACTGCGCCGATATCGGCATTGAGGCATTCTTAGCATCTTGAATTTCGCGTAACGTGGTGTAGTATTGGTCTAGAATACTAGATACGAGTCCAACAATTTCCGACGGCGACTTGATAATCTCAGACTTATGCTTTTCCAATATTCCCTCCAGCAATCGCAGATCGGCAAAAACTCTGTACCTGTTAGTCAGGGTTTCACTTTTCAATTATAGACTTGTCACCTACTGCAATGGGTCAGATGTGGAATCGTTTCTCTTCACCAGCCATCGCCGCACAGTTTTGAGGAATATTTTTCTCACAGATGCCTTATCGAGGCCATCAATAAGCTCCAGAAGAAGTCCCGTCCTCTGTTCGAGATTGTCGATTCCCTCCAGACCAGATTTGAGTTCATTTTCGGCTGCAAGCTCTGTGTAGGTTCTTCCCCTTTTCCGTATTTCAATCTGGCCATTCTCGCCACTACCATATCTCCAGACTTCATTGCCGTCATAATAGATCCTGTGGACCAGACCATCGATCTTCTCATCTGGACGACAAGCTTTTATATACACCGACAGCAAGCTCATTACAATGTTCGTCGCCCGCTTCGTTCGCTTTTGAAAGTTGGCCAATGCCCATAAACTGTAAAATACTGGAGACAGTAAAATCTCTATGATATCTGGAGGAGAGTTGCGGATTAATTGTGAAAGCCTAGTTATAGCTTTTGACAACTCCGTGTCGCTAACAATGACATCAGCATTTTCCTTCACATCGATTTGGGGTATAAGCGAATCAATAACAGGCTTAAATATGAAGTCGCCCACAACTCTGGGACGCGACTTCTGCATTGATCCGATAACCTGTACCGCAGATGATACCAAGAGCTTCTGTTGAGGATTGTCAAGAATCTTGAGCAATTGCTCGCCAACTTGAGCAAAGTATTCTCGAGGCTGTACCCCTTTAGGAATACTGCATAGGAGTTTAGCTGCCCGATCGAGCCTGTCGACAGATATCTGATCATCTTCACGCAACCCTCCGATCATCTCAACAAGTGACTTAACACCGTCGTCCGGTCGACTGATAGGGATCATTGCAAGAGTCCGGGTGAGTAACTGTATGCACCACGGTGGCGTATCCTTGTGTATCAGCATAGTGACGTAGCATAGCAACGTATAAGTTTGGATCCTATTTAAGCGTGAGCTCACAACAGTAGTTTGTTCGGACTTAAAACGACATACCTATTCAAGAAGTCCGAGAACCCTTTTCTGTACTTCACCGGCTCATCTGTGGAAGTCGCCGGACTGAACCCCAGTTCTACCAAACCAGATATGATATCCGTGCAGTATTGACCACCCATAATCACATCAGCAATATCATTCTCGCTCTCAACAATATCGACCAGCGTATCCACTACATGGCTCAAAATGAGAGCACGTAGCTTGGCGTTCAAATTCGTTTTTCGCAAATTGCTGGCTTTCCGACGATTTTCAAGTGGAATACCGAGACCTGGTGTAAGATACGGGTAAATACATTCTATAATAATGAGATCCAGAAGTGCGTTGATCGTCTTCATATCGCCCAACGCGATAGAAAACACGTCCGGATTATCCTTTTGATCCTCTTTCGAAGCCTCATCGATACGTTTTAGGAGATCAATAAGATATTTAGAAATGAATACTTCGGGATCAACGTCTTCTGAGACTTGAATAAAATCCGAGTTGGTTTGAAACTGCCGAAGAAGCTCATAGAAAGCTTTAATGAATTCCTCGCCTGCCTGAGAGGTCTGGATCCGTGCTGCTTGAGAGAGGACATCAGATGCTTCAATAAAATATTTCGTCAAGCGGCGGGCCATATCCGCAAACTACCACAAGCTCGGATTCCCACTTATTCCTAAGTATTTAATCGGGTGGCCCAAGATAACTAGTAATTTCGATTCAATCCCGACCAGCCCTCCGGCCAACCGCTGCACGGTAATAAACGAATTTCGTAAAATCGGTACTATCCCGTATCCTGTATTATTCACAACTATCGAAGCGCACCGCAATAAGCGCATACATGAAGTCATAGAATTCGTTGGGAGTTCTCGACGCCACAGTAACTAACGCGAACGGCACTCAGTTCTCAACCGCCAATTTTTTCTCTCGTTAAATCTCCAAGCGCCATCTCGCACAACCTCACACAGTCGTCAGAAAATACACATACTGCATTCTGCATTCTGCATTAAAAATGCCTGAAGAACGAGCACCTAAGAGGTATAAACCATCGGCGGACGAAGTCGTCAATCCATATTTAGCCGACAACCAGGACGACTCCGATAATTTCTTTCCACGGTCAGCCCCTAAAATGAAGCTTGGGATCGAACAAAGGAGTGGCGTAAATGGTTTTCAAGACGCCCCCCTTTCGGACTTTGTGAGGCATCAGACAAGTGCCGAACAGGCTCTTAAAGCTGAGGTTTGTATTGACTGTTCTGAGACTGCGGAATAAGGGATACTAATCGGCTGTTGTAGGAGGGTCCTCTAAATCCGTTCAACTTAAAGCAGCTATCGCAGAAGTATTTTGATATCTTGAAAGTTCGGCGTAATTTGCCAGTGCATTTGCAACGACAGGAATTTTTAGATCTTTATCATTCAACTCAGATCTTGGTTTTCGTTGGTGAAACTGGTTCAGGCAAAACTACTCAGATACCACAATTTGTGTTATTTGATGACCTACCACAACTTGGTAAGTAAGGATACGAAATATCATGGAGGACGGGCACTAACGCATTAATTAGAGGGTAAATTAGTTGCTTGCACACAACCTCGACGAGTGGCTGCTATGTCGGTTGCTAAGAGAGTCGCTGATGAGCTTGACGTGCCACTCGGCGAGGAGGTTGGTTACAGCATTCGTTTTGAAGACAACACATCCAACAAGACCATTCTAAAGTATATGACGGACGGTATGCTTCTCCGAGAAGCCATGAATGATCACAATCTCAGCAGATATAGCTGCATTATCCTTGATGAGGCCCACGAACGTACACTTGCTACCGACATCCTCATGGGCCTACTGAAGGAAGTTGCGCTGCGGAGAAAAGACTTAAAAATCATTATCATGTCAGCAACTCTAGATGCCCAGAAGTTTCAGAAGTACTTCCATGATGCGCCACTCCTCGCCGTTCCGGGCCGAACACATCCTGTTGAGGTCTACTACACGCCAGAATATCAGCGTGATTATTTGGAAGCCGCTATCCAGACGGTGCTTCAGATTCATGCCACAGAACCCGCTGGCGATATTTTGCTGTTCTTAACAGGTGAAGAAGAAATTGAGGATGCATGTCGAAAGATTTCGTTGGAAGCTGACGAACTCATCCGCGAAACCGACTGCGGAGAACTGAAAGTTTACCCACTTTATGGATCACTGCCTCCGCAACAGCAACAGAAGATATTTGAGGCTGCTCCGGGTCCTAGAGTCAAAAATGGTCCCCCAGGACGAAAAATCGTTGTTTCTACCAACATCGCGGAGACATCGTTGACCATTGATGGTATTGTCTATGTCATTGACCCGGGATTTTCAAAGCAGAAAGTGTACAATCCCCGAATTCGTGTCGAATCTCTTCTTGTTGCTCCAATCTCGAAAGCTTCAGCTCAGCAGCGTGCTGGTCGTGCTGGTCGTACAAGACCAGGAAAGTGTTTCCGTCTTTATACCGAAGAAGCGTTTAAGAAGGAGTTGAACGAACAGAGCTATCCAGAGATTTTGAGGAGTAACCTTTCTTCTACAGTTCTAGAATTGAAGAAGCTTGGAATCGATGACCTTGTTCATTTCGACTTCATGGATCCGCCTGCGCCCGAGACTATGATGAGAGCTTTGGAAGAACTGAATTACTTGGCGTGTTTGGATGATGAAGGAAATTTGACTGCCCTTGGCCGTCTCGCTTCCGAATTCCCGCTAGACCCTATGCTGGCGGTTATGCTGATTACCTCGCCAGAGTTCTATTGCTCGAACGAAATCTTGTCACTTACTGCGTTACTATCCGTTCCTAGCGTCTTTGTTCGACCCAACAGCGCGAGAAAGAAAGCAGATGAGATGAAGATGACTTTCCGCCATGTCGACGGGGATCATCTTACCCTCCTAAATGTTTACCATGCGTTCAAGGGCCCAGAGGCACAGTATAATCTAGCTCAGTGGTGTTATGATCATTTCCTTTCACTTCGGTCGCTTCAAAGCGCAGACAATGTTCGGTTACAGCTTAAGCGTATCATGGAGAAGAATGATCTTGATCTAATTAGTACACCGTTTGAAGATCCTAATTATTATACAAATATCCGACGGGCGCTTACTAGCGGCTTCTTCATGCAGATTGCGAAGAAGAGTTCGTCAGGGAAGCATTACATTACTGCGAAAGATAATCAGGACGTTCTTCTGCATCCATCGACTCTGCTGGAAAAGGAAAGCGAATGGGTTATTTATAACGAGTAAGTAGCCTTTCTTCTGCTACTCTCTATTCACTTAGTTTGCTAATTGTCTTTGGTAGGTTTGTCCTCACGACAAAAAATTATATCCGCACCGTCACTACGATCAAACCAGAGTGGTTGTTTGAGCTTGCTCCAGCATACTTCGATATCAACACTTTCAAGAAGGGCGACGTGAAGATGAGTCTAGAACGGGTGAAGCAGAAAATGGAGGTTGCCAGAGAACGTGCTGAAAAGAGAGCACGAGCTCTGAACAAGAATGGAGGTGCTAAAGGTAGATATACGTGATTTGAAGTGAATGTGAATGATACAGTCGATAGATTGGTTGCCTTTGTAATATAGATTGGGTGTATGAATATAATTATGCATTTTTAACGTTTGACAGAGATACAACTTGCGTCGCTGAATAAACTTGAAATTCCAATAGCATTTATTTGGTTTCTGCCAGTTTATAAAATTTCGGATGTTTTAACTTATAGTTTTCTTCATTTTGTCAATCTTGGCTATAAAATGCGGATGTATTTGTGCACCAAATGTATCCAGAAATAGCTTAGCTAGTCACGCCGTTCACAATGAGACGACGCCGCAGAACTGCACTGTGGAGAGCATTTAACGCGGCGCTCCGCCACCTTGATATGATATCAACCGATCCCGAGCGTTGTTCGTGGCTGACCGTGAATTACGCTGCATTGTTTGATGCCTTCCTGTTCACAACCTACCCAAGGCTCTAGACCAGCAACAAGTCTTGAACGAGAGCTCCAGACTTTCAATGCCTAGTATACAAACAAAGGTAACAAGCTACGGCATTGTGATCGACGCCGGGTCGAGCGGGTCGCGTGTGCAGATTTATTCCTGGCCATCAACATTCACGTCGAAGAGTACGCTTCCGAAAGTCGGCAAAGGCGGCGACCATTGGCACAAGAAAGTCAAACCTGGCATATCGTCTTACAACACCCATATTGATGATCTCGCAGAGTCGCACTTGGAGCCGTTAATAGATCATGCAAAGACCATCATCCCACCGGAGAAACATGCCGAGACACCGATTTTCTTGTACGCAACAGCCGGCATGCGACTATTATCTCCCGGAGACCAGCAGAAACTACTTAGCAGAACATGCCAATATATAGTAAGACAGTCGAATTTCCTGCTCACAGACTGTGACGCTCATGTCAAGGTCATTGATGGTGAGACAGAGGGTTTGTACGGCTGGCTGGCACTGAACTATATGATGGGTTCTTTGGATAGTCCAGATAAACACAATCACGGAAAGGGACACCATACATATGGGTTTTTGGATATGGGCGGCGCTTCTGCCCAGGTTGCGTTCGCGCCAAACTCCACCGAGGCGGAGAAACACATGGACGATTTATACTCAGTTCGACTGCGCACTCAAGCCGGTGAGCCGAGAGAATTCAGCGTTTTTGTGTCGACTTGGTTGGGATATGGAGCAAACGAGGCACATAGACGGTATTTCGAGCTACTTGTCGAAGAGGCGGATGCAAAGTATTCCTTGGGCAAGACAGAGAACTTAGACTCTGATGAGCGAGGAATAATCATAGACCCATGCTCACCGAATGGTTATCTAGAAGATGACGAACCGCTGTTAGGTGGTCGGACCTTGAAAGGAACTGGCAACTTGACGGAGTGCCTTGCGAAGACGTATCCACTGTTATCGAAAACCCTGCCATGTAATGACGATCCCTGTCTCTTCGGAGGTGTGCACGCTCCAAATATTGATTTTGATGTTAATCACTTTATTGGAGTTAGTGAGTATTGGCATACGATGAAGTCCAAACTGTTTGCAGATGTGGTGCCTGCCGGTGGCAGCGATGCTGAATTAGACGGAGCGGCGGGCGCAGGTGCTTATGACTACGCAACGTTTTCCAAAAAAGTGCAGGCTTTCTGTGCACGTGACTGGTCAGAACTAGAGACGGCGAAAGATACGAAGGATATCGATGAGGACCAGTTAAAAATTCTGTGTTTTAAGGGTTCTTGGGTCATGAATGTCCTCCATTCCGGCTTTGGTGTACCCCGGACTTCGGCGTTGACTGCATCGACAACTGGTACCGACAAAGTAGTTGAAGCTGCCACCAGCAAGGGTTTCGTGGACCATTTCAAGAGTGTTGACACAATCAATGGTGTTGAGCTAAGTTGGACCTTGGGGAAAATGGTCTTGTACGCGTCAAGTGAGGTTCCTCTGGCTCCCACACTGGCGTCGGTCAACTCGAGCCAATCCCTTGTTGGATATGGCCCTAACAATGGCAACTTCATTCCTGAGAAGTTAGACATTGGAAAAGTGGTTCCGGTAATTCCCGAGAATGATGATGACTCTGATGGGTGGTGGGACGACTATGGCTTCAATATCACGACCATATCAGCGCAGAGTACGCTTAGCCAACGCAGATTACCCGGACTTTTGATGTTTGCAGCAATTTTTGTCGCGATGGCGTACGTCCTCATTGGCAAAGTCCGTCGCCGGAAATTGACATTTACGCTGACTCCAAAACGATATCGTCGACGAGTATTTGGAGCTAATACTCCAACCCGACTAGAGAGTGGTGTGAACTTGGTTGCAAATGCAGCCACACCGGTCTAAAATGCATGCATACATTGTGGGGTTATTTATGGCGTTCAGATTACAAAGTTGGACTTCAGAACATTGTTTGGGTGCGTCTTAATTTTTGTGACATTCCTTTTGTTGTCAATTGGTTATAATGGCAGTAGAAAATGTACTTGCACTTTCGATTATCATAGAACTACTTTCAGTTGGATGGTATTGATGGTATTAATAATGAAATATTAGCCAAGTAACTGTATGCATGACGAAGTGGAGCTATATGCAATCTAGTGACAGGCGTGCAGATCTGGCGCGCAAATCTGCTGCACGGATATACCCATACATTAACTCCGCCCTGCAATGTCCGGGGTAGGGGTATCCGTACCTAAATATACGCATGCACAATTTTGACGCGTAATATCGAAAACCGCAGCTCCCACACCTTTACTGCTGCGCCGAATTTCTTCGCCGACGCATAATATTGCTTCCCGACCCCTTCACAAGGCCGCAGATTTACGCGCACGAGGTCAAAATGGGGGTACCAAGTCCGACCGAGAAGACGCATTTGATATCGGCGAGAAGCAAGTCATATAGCTCGATAACATCAATTCTATCGAGAGAGAGAAGGCGTCATGGTCCACTTCCTTCAGAGGCAGGTTACGCGACCTTCATTCGCATTGAAGGTCCCCAAGAGGGTCCGCTTGTGCCACTGCACGAAATTACTCGATGGGACCTGCACTTTAAAAGTCCCTTCTTCCATACGATCATTTGCAATAACGATCCCTGCGACGGTAGAGACTTTGGTGCTAATGAGCGGAATTATCTCGCGTGGCTGCGACTAGCTGCCGGATTTACATCGACCTCTTATGCCTTCATTACCTCTTACTATCTCCCGTCGGGTGGCTCCATTCTCGGTCCAGAGAAGACACCAATTGAGCCATCATTGCAGAACAAAGGTGCTCTGACATGGGGACTAATTTTCCTGGCATGTGCCCTCCTGACGATCATCTTCGCATTCTTAAACTACGTTGAGCACATGCACCATGTCGGCCGACGGGTGTTGATGGTGCAATTTAGTACGCAGACCCTGGTTTTCTTTGGGCTATCATGTATAGCTCTGTTTAGTGCTGCGTGGTATATGATGGCGGGTGCGTTGATTGAGCAGAAGAGCATGGCAGCTGGATATAGTAATTTTGCATAGTGGGGTGTCTATTAATTTGTCTCATGAATTTTGGTTGCATATACGTTTGGTGTAAAAGTTGGGCATTGACTGATTGATATATAATTACGCGCGCGCGTCTCTCTTTATTTAATCACGCATGTTAGCATATAAGAAGTAGAGTTTAATGGCTGTTAGAGTTATAGATATCCCGAATATCGACGGAATGTAATGGAGGCAATGGATCTGGTTTTGCGCTAAGGTGGATAGTTTGTCTTTGTCACGAAACTAAATACTTTCATCGAGATGCTATGGAACATAAATAGAAACTCCTGTAACCATAATGGATATTGATGCCTATAGAAACAAGTGCACATACATACCATATGATAAACCAGCAAAAACACTATATATCGAATTGTGACCATGATATAAAAAATGCGCCTCATGTAAACCACCCCTCTATTATGCACTTGCAATTAAGCACTTGCATCTGCATCGACATGAATATCGTCCACCGTTTCGTCCTCATCGAAATCAGACTCCGGCTTGATCTCAACAACTACGTCGCTGTCCGCTACACCGCTAGGAACGACAGCGTCGCTCGGCAGATCAGAAACATCTGTCCTGTCAGCGTCCTCGCCAAGCACAACCTCCAATTCATCTGTGTCGTCATCCAGAGAGTCAGGTTTTAATAAGCTACCGGGAGTAATTCCAAAACCAGCAGGATCCCCTGTGCTAGAAGTTCCGACACCGACAAGCGCACTTCCCTTTGCCTTTCCCAAATCAACGCCGTATTGAAAATGACGGCTGGCAAGACCGGTGGGCCACGACGTACTAGAACTGTTACCGAGAGCTCTACCGAGTGTTCGCCCTTCTCCAGGAAACCGAGGAGCAGTAATGGCGGAGGACGAAATACTCGAGGACGATGGAGAGCTACTGTCGCTGGCGTTGGTCGCGCTAGGCAATGCTGCGTCGGAATACGGCGGTGGGGAATTCGAAGATCGCGACACAGGCGAATGATCAGATGATGATGACGACGACGACGACGACGCGCCTTCTGCTGGTTTATCCTGTACTGGCACTGAGCTTATACTGTCAAGGAGCTTAGTACCGCCCAGTACCGTCGAGGACCGTCGCCTATAGAAGAGCATGTACGCGGCCGCAGTTACCCCGTCTTCGGCACTAACTGGCCGGACAGACGAATCTAGAAGAGTATTAGTTCTGACCTGACACAGGGCATTGAACGAAAACGTACCATCGAAATAATACCACTTTCCGTCCACGAAATTCTTTACATTAGCAGTGTAATGGCCACCTCCTAAACCTCCAAAATGATTGTCGACCGCAAAAAGATCGTAGATGAGATGCTCAGGATTCTGCGACTGCCCGGGGTCACCAACTCTGCCAGATAGATCCAAGCCGTCCACCGGAAAGTCAATTTTTATGTCGATCTTATCTCGTCGGGAGCTGCTAGAAAATCGCTTAAGATGCACGGCAAAGATATCGGGCACTTTCCATATTTCGAATGTCTTAACCGCTTGTTGATGCTTTCGACATCGAGGACAGTACCAGAGATCGTCCTCACCCAGAACTTCTGGCTGGGAGAACAAATTCAGACAGTCCTCCAAAGTGATCTCCTGGCTTAGTTTGGACCGCCTCTGTGCTCGCTTCTTCTGCAAATCCTCGCTAACAACAGTTTCGATAATATTCCAGACCGGTTGACCTCGAAGGCTATCCGGCTCGTCGGCGCCAAAACATGCGTCGTAGACTTCCTTATTCCAGTAGCACACAAGTGTTTCTCCCATCGTTACATAAGAATCAGGTCCACTAGCTGAACTATCAGATTCCCAAGAAGGTGCGCCATAGTTTGGGAGCTGGGGTCCATAACCACTGGCGATTCCACTTTTCACCGCTTTGTCCCCAGAATCGAACAGCGAAGCCATGCTCAACGACTCACCATCTGAGTCGTCGTCATCTGAAGCTTCGTTTGGTCCCACTCCATTCGGGAGTAAAGACTTTGGAACTACGGCGTTACTAATATCCTTATCACTGCCATCCTGCATTTCGACATCCGACGAATTACCTCGGCTGGCATCAAGCCAATGCTCGTCGGCATTATCATCGTACTCAGTGGCTGGCTCGATTGTTAATGGTGGTAGTGATTGTAATCTGTTCGCAGAATTCTCTGTGTCTGCATCATCTGCCGCGGTGTCGCTCTCTCCTGCAGCTGAAATACCACCTTCCTCGTCCGCCTCAGCACTAGGATCCACTGGATCAATTATCATCGATGTCGGCTTGAAAGATTGCTTTTGCACTTTCTTCCTGGCTTTCTCATAACGGTCACGAATATCTTCCCCACCGTCCAATCTCGAGAAGACTGCGTTCAGAGATCTCTGCGCTCGACCGTAAGGGCTAACCGCAATCACGCTGAAAACCTCAGGCCGCGATGGAGTTCCAAGCTCGCCACTACTACTGTCATCACCCCATTCAGACAGAACCTTATTGGTTGACATGCCCTTGTATTTCTCAACTAGTTTATCGTATATCTTATTATATGATGAAGCCTCGGTGGGAGTAAGCGTGATAAGGAACGGGTACCCAAAGATCTCGCGAGAATGATAGTCTCCGGGAACCTTGTCTGTCCGGTTGATAACGGGGAAGATCATGATATCGGAATAATCTGGTTCCATGGGAACTTGGTCCAGCTCATACAAAATTCCGTCTTCACTGGAATCGATCTTGTCAGAAACCAGATCTGAGTCCTTATGGAAAGAGAAAAATTTGTTGCTGTAAATCGACGCGGATATCAACTTGTAATTGCATGTTAACACCGTTGATTCTGCGAAACTGTATATTACAAGAATCATACCTTCTTCGGGTCAACTTTCATCATTTTGGCGACATAAGCCTTGTATTCTTTAATGGAAGCACCCCCGCTAAGTTCAATGTCCAATTTCACTGGCCGGCCCTTTGAAGGAACAAAGTAAATCACCTTACTCCATGTATTATCAATCGGTAATGGCAGTGTCAAGTCCATAAACGGGTCAAACGTAATGCTGACCTTGTTGCAAACAGGACACACTAGAGTTGATTTGTACATTCCAGCGAATAAGTCCTGGATGACAGAGTCGTTTCGCATGCGATGGAGATCCCAGCATTTGTTGGCAAGTTCGACAACCGCTTCCTTACTGTCGACCTGATCGTCAGGCAGCTCTGGTTTCTCAGTGTATGGCTTCTTTAAGATTCGGTTGAGATCCTCGTGCAGGCCATCAAGCAAGAACGCAAGAAATTCCTGAGAATCATGTTGTCCATATCCCGAAAACATAGGTCCGTATCGACCAATGACTCCTTTAATTTCCCGAGGCACAAATGACGCCATAGTGGTATTGCTCCCGAAAATATGGTGAACGAGCTGAGCGTATGCAGATGCAACTTTGCCATCCATACCAAGAGGGTTCTGAGGGTTTAACTCTGCCTTGTAAGCATCTAACAAAAAGTACTTTGTAAGCTCCTCAACGTGTGTCAAACATTGTAATGCTGAATTCATGTAGCACGTATTTCCAAGGTTTGACAAACCCGTAGTTCCCTTCGTTCGTCCGCTTGGCTCGTGCTGCGTCGTCCGTTTTGGTATCGGACGAGTGCTATGCGTATTGCGATTGCGAAGACTGATGCTATGTGACGAAGACGACGATGACTGATTGGAATACGAGCTGATGAAATCTCTCCTCTCGGTGACCCATTCGTCGGAGAATGGCGACTTTTCTTCAACAGCTAACGCTGCATCCATGCCAAGCCCAAGATCCTGAAGCGACCCTTCTTTACTATCCATGACCTCCTTTTCTTCGATTAATTTGAACCGCTCAATATCGAGTTTACTAGCCAGTAGTGCATGCAACTTCCAAATCCGAATTTGGCCGCGAATATCTAGACGGTCTTTGATGGCTGCTTCGAGGTCAGTATACCTGCTAGTTCGAGACATGACGAGAGACGGAATCGACGACGAGTCGGACGACCTGGTTGTGAGATGATGAAGCTGGTAAACCGGAGGATACACCTCTACTTCAATATTCTTGGAAAATGGCGACGTGTTGACAGCAGTGCGGGCAATCGTTTCGGAATCCTCGCTCTCACTAAACCTGTTTGTTGGCCATTAGCGATTGATTTTCTGGAACAAAACGAGACGTGACATACCATGTTCGCAATTGGTGCCACGCGTTCTCCGAAACAATTTCAAATTCGCACTCGTCCGCAGATTTCAATTTCTGTCGTTCATCGAGAATCGAACTGTTGTCAATCGGCCCAATTTCGTCGTCTGTTTGGGAGATAGTGAATTTATCCCACCATTCCTTGGCAACTATATACCACGTCTGGCCCTGCTCCGGTGGAATATTGCACAAATTGTTAATTGTCGAAATCTGTTCCTCCCGCGACGGGAGTGTGGTGTGGATTTCGTAGTCCTGACGTTGAGGTGACGACGATATGGTCGTCCAATTCGACATGGCGGAACGCGGCCGCTCATCATCAAGATCCATCATCTGACGCTCACCACCGGGAAGCCGAAGTGGAACTGATCGCCTGTACTCGACCGCATCGCCAGAAGCCTCATCCAAGCCGTCGGCGACAAACGAAGTATCTTCGAGGAGACGAACTCGAGGTGACCCTTCGTCGTCTTCAGCTGCGTCGGAGAACGGTCTCTTGATTGACAATGAGGAAGTCGACGACAGAGATGGCGACCTAGGCGCGACGCTATTCGGCGAAGCCATATCAGCCGAGAGTGCTGGCGTATCAGGGCGAGATGTTGGTGGAGAAGGTGACAGCGATGGGGACAGCATGGGCTATAATGCACAGGATAAAGCTTGATCTTTCTGTCCACTGGTTAGCTACAAAATACAGAAATGTTTTCCAAGCGTATAAAAGACAATTTAGTAACGTCTGCCCAGTCAAGACGTCTTACAAATTCCATCTGCGTCCACCATGCCAGCCAAACAGACAGCGGCAGCATTGACCTCGCCACGCCAGATGGTCACTAAATATGACAGCAGCAATACTAAATAACACACCTTAGAGCATTCCAGTAAACGATCACAAATATGGTGGGTGAGGAGCAAAATAGCAATCGAAGAACACTGATACCCGTGGGCAAAATTCTGCTGGCACGCGTGCTCTCCGAAGTCTTGTATTTATACTTCGATATATTTCAAAAGGCCGCTACAATCGAGCCACAGGTTGGAAGTACAATATACAAACTATCAAGTATAATTGCAGAAATTGCTGCTAATAAACGCGTTAACTCAACAATTCTGTGCTTTTTGGATGTTGCCGACTTGTAAGCATTCAGCCTAACCCTTAGCCATTCCGTTTTGTCGACGAAGAAATTTTCAGAAGCTTGGTACCCAAACCTCCACGCCAAATTGTGCGCGGACCCACTGTACCCCGTGAGTTTCTGCGAGGAAGACTACGCGATGCTTGTTCATTGTGATCGAATTCGCGATGCGAGTTCGAATGATCATATTATCAGTAATGGATCACATTAAAAGGCAACATATATTCGAGACTGCTATATATTACAGGGGTAAATAGATCCTAGCCAATGTTACATTGAAACTGTCAGAGATTCCGTCAACTTGATCACGACCACATTGACATACCAATAATCGAGGCAACAGCAAATATATCAGTATCCTAAAATTAAGCCACAATCCGATGACACTATTGCTACATTTACTCATAAGAATTTGAGCGTGCTTAGGGCTCAGCAGAATGCGTTCTTTGTTATAGATCAGCTTGGATTGATTGTCAGAGCTCAAATCAGACAGGTACATACCAAACAGCAGCACGCCGCCAAACCAGCGCAAAGGGCCAAGCAGCAGTTGGTCGAGCCGCTCCCTGTGCCTCCCTATATATCTATGGTTACTATATGCATGTACATGACGTGATTTGTGGAGGATCATGACGAGGGTTCGTCGGCATTATTCAACAACAATAATAGCAGTATCTGTATCTAAGTGTTAACCCTACCTGCTGTGGAGGACGACCGTACTGAGGCCCACTTGGTCCATAATATCCGCCTTGGTTGTATCCACCCCCTGGGCCGCCATAACCGGGGCCGCCATAGCCTGGTCCTCCGCCCGGTGGGCCATACCCGCCTCCACCGGCATATGCCTGTTGCGGCTGCTGTGGGACGTACTAGACGTGAATTTATTAATACCTGCTCCGTCGCGAGATGATATGAGAAGAGTATGACATACATAGCCACCTCCAGGTCCACCTCCATACGCACCAGGTCCTCCTCCATGTCCCCGCGACTGGCCCTCGCCGCTTTCTTTATAATACTCTTGGGATGACATTCTCAGTGCTTCTCTATGACAGGTGTTATGCAGAACAATAGTTTGTCACAGTGATGCCGATGCGGGTTTCGCGCTGCGGTCTTCTATGTGGTGGGCCGGTGTTTATTGAGCGAGCGTCGGCAGTGAATTGGGCACAAAAGTATTTATGGGCTGGGGAGACTCGCGCCTGATATTTTGATAAGATCGCCGGAAGTCTATTCTGACGGGAAGGTAGGGATCGTTACCGCGGATCCCAGCATTTGGTTTTGTTTGCTGGGACACGTCAACCGTCGCGAGATGCCACGCGGCGCCTCTTTAGCTTGTCTGAAGATTTAATCCGGGCAGCCGACTCTATGTTGCAGTCTACAGTGTGGAAATCGATAATTGTGAATTGTTTGTCCTTCGTCCATGGGAGTCGCTGGTCGCAAATACAAAACGTATAATAAGCACCAGGCCTGGCAAAACGACACAGTATGCAGTTACTGCTTTGCCGATCACAGGCATTCTGGGTTGTTCCTCACGTCATTATTGACTTCTACGCCGCACGAGTACTCGAACAAGCCGTGGCGATAGATCGATTAAGATCGCAAACATATTTTGGCACTATTCAGTTAAGATTGTGCGAATGCCTATATTTAGCGATGCAATAGTGTCCGGACCATATTCTTGCTCGGTGCGTCTAACGAGAACAAGTGATGAGTCTCAGCCGCTGACGTCACTCGTCGCGCCAACGCTGGCACGGTTATACCTTGATAGGAGCTTACTGTTCATGCCACTTTGGTTTCTAGCTCGCATTCGTAATCGCGCTTCTCCCGGGATCATTCTCTACTCATTTGATACTCTCTGACAGGTTCAGCAATTTTTCATCAATTATCATATGAGTGGCGACGTAAATTCATATCATGAAGACTTTAGATACGGCTGTGACCATGTGACTAAGTCATACGATAGTGTGGAGCCATTAGTTCACGCATTCGTAGGTCTGCTCGAATCTCCAATCTCTCGCAGCATTTAACGCTGCTTGCCTGGAGCCTACCTCATTGCAGAAACTCGAAAGTCGACTTTCGGTGCTGCTTGATACAGTTCGAGATGTAACAAAGCGCCGACCAACCTAAACCGTTATGCGGTTTGGTTTCCGAGACGACCGGTCGGTCGCCGCGCGTTCGCCGGCGTCACGAATTCTACCTCGTGCCGAGTCAAGTCTGATTGGCGGCTTCGATCGTTTAGGCATTCTTCTGCTGTTGCGTGGAGGTTGTGCATGAGATGACACGTTTGTTTGTGGCCATGTTCAACACCACCTGACGAACGTGGCGGCGGTGCAAACCGACTAGCTAATAATACATAAACTCAGGCGTCTGGCCCATCTCCATCTTAAGGCCGGACCGTTGTTCTTGCTGAATTATATTCATACTTCTTGATATCAAGGCTGTCCTTGCCCCCTTGGCAGTTGATAGGAGCAAATGCGTGCATGTACGATCATCTGATTTGTATGGCTGCCCACTATGACAAGAGTGCGCCGTGCTCTATCTTGCGGATTTGCAAGGGGCAGGCTTGCGTCGATAGTAGTCGTCAGTCGGTCAGTGCTTAGTGGGGCCTGAAGCGCATACTTTCGCGAATCGTTCGATTGCCCAAGGACATCGATCATATCCAGTGTTAGGTATCACATATTTCCAACATCAAGAAACATGATTCGCCTACGTGCCACATGACTAAGTCCAACAGTCACGATGAAAATCCGTTATCTTCCGCCGCGTCAGTTACCATGGTGGCAACCACTGTGGTGCTGCGTGCTGCGTGTTGCAATTTGGGTTAATGCAGGTGTTATGCAAGGAATGGGGCATGGCGTATTCAACAATTGGTCCATTCGGCTGCATCCTGAATTGCTTTTTTTGGTTCGTACAATGAAGGTATCTTTTTGTTTCAGTAGAAAGTACTCTTATATACGGCGAACTTCTAACTTCAGCTTACGTCGTTCAGATATTCGGCCCTTCTGCGAGAACGGGCGCGATAGTTGGATAAAGCCATCGGAATGACAGATCGATAGCGGCAACTTCTGCATAGGACTAAGCTTATCGGCAACGTGATTGAGAGTTCGCCCCAGTGCATCGTGATCTAGTCCGTGACACTTTGCATTTAATTTCGAGGTGCCAGGCCACTTTGTCCAATGCCACCTGGTCAGTGGGGTAGCTTACATTTAGGCGTTCGATTAATTACTGTGAATGGCAGGATTGCCGAGCAATGGCAGGCAGATATCAGGTACGCTGACAATCAAGTACGACTGCGTGCACGTTTGGCCAGTACCAAAAGCCTGCACAACGTAGTTAATTTCAACAGTCTTCCACATTCCTTGGATTACAATCATTCGAAATTCGATCATCGAAAGATATTAGTTTACTGTCTCCATTAATACAACTTGATATTCGATGGCAAACTTACACGTAACAATAGTTCAGTGATATACACATCTTCTTAATCCTACATTCTTTGCCAAATTCAGCTTGTAAACACCGATCCCAATTTATACAGCAAATGATAACAGCCAACGGGGCCACAAACCAATTAAACCAATGTATCGGACATTATATCGAAACATCTGCGCCTTGATCCTGAAAATGTTGCAATATCCGGCGTTCGCCGTCGCTTAATGTTTCATTCTCAACTTCGGACCCCTGCCCACTAGATTCCGCTGCCAAGATGGGCACAGTGATCCTCGCAAGTTGCCGCCCGGCCGGCGCCACTTGACCGTGCATTAGCGGCGCCAGCCCAACACCCTGAAGCAACACGACGAACAACCTGTAACGGCCAGCCTCAGCAATCCTGAAGTTCGAAAATATGCCGAAATATCTGTGCTCTGGCGGAATGACTTCGCCATTGTTTTGGTCGACGTCAGCGAGCCGGTCCGGATCGAGGTAAACTTCTGGTGACCTTACTGTGATGCCCTGCAAGGGTGACGGCGTGATGGCAGTATATTCTTCTGTGCCGTACAATGCCAACTGCAATAGCAATAGTATGCCTTCGTCCAAACCGGTACTGTGCTCACTACTCGAGATATGTGTTCCCTCATCTGAACTCTGTAAACTGGAATGGGACCTGCTTTCCGAAATTGGTGGGGACGACATCAAAGCTGGCGCTAGCAACTCGCCATCCCCACGAAACCGCCTGATTCGCACAATAATGGGTGGTGAAACGTCAGAGGCAACACTTACAGTCGTAGGCGGACGAATCACGAACGACAGCTCATACCGGTCTTCGTCATGGCCGAGGCCACCGCCTCTATTATCCGCACCGTCATCTGCTGATCCATGTGAGCTAGGTGAACTATGAGCTCCGACCGCTCCGCTTCCCACGCTGGCCGACGAAGCTGAAGTGCCTGGACTATGAGCCCTCGCTCGTAGTTCCGCACGTGACGTTTCGCGCTGTTGCTCTGCCTCCCTGCTGGACTCGGGTGGTATTGTAGTCCTGGCACTGGACATTTTAATGATTGTGTCGAGCTCGTCACAGGAAAATAGGCAAATTATCAATTTGCGACAGGCATGCAGATTGCAGAATCTGGTTCGAATAATATAAGCTGGGTGTCAGGTCTTCTACATAACAGCAGTTAGTTATGAACCTGATTGTGTCGCAATCGATATAAGTGTCGGTTTCAGCACTCGTTCGCAAACTATTCCCTGTCCCATGCGTGGCCTCAGAAAACAATATGATGTCGTGTACTTTCGCTGTCGAAATTACCACAATGCGACCTGAATGGACGTCTGGGCGCATCAAATGCGCCTGAGACTGCCACTGCACACAGTTGGCCAACTGGATTTCGCCAAATCTTATTCCACCGTTGGAAGACTAAATCTGCAGCCTATCTGCTGGCAAACTCGGAAATGGCCCCCAGCGTCAAACAGCATCGACACTTAGTACTGAAAGTAGGACGGCCCTTCCCAGAATATATTGGCTTATAGTACATGCAGCCAGTAGCAACAAGCGGACACCGCTTAATACACATAAAGCGACTGGCTTCAAACCCTCAGAACTGTAAACAGCTCGTGCGCGCGTCGAAACTTTAATTTTGCGGCGTAGGTGTCATTGTGCTCCGCCGACGGGCGACTGCATATGCCAGGATTGCCGCCGACATTGAATATCGGTGTTGGTTGCGTAGACATGCCGGAATATATTTGTTCGTGTGATGAACGGTAGGACCGGGAACTTTGAACGCTGAAATGCCAGCAAGCAGACGATGCGTATTGAGGTTCCATGTGAAACTCATGGGAATCAGTGGAGCAGCACTCTTACTCGAGGATCATGAGTGTAATTGAGGCCAAATAGTTGCGACGGCAAGTAGAAGATGAGTGGCGCGGTAGGGAACAGGGTAGAAAGCGATAGAATATTTCTTACCTTGCCTTGCCAACGAGCCAGGAGCCACAGCCAGAGAGTTGAGCGTGCCGACAACAGTTGGACTTCGCCGGCGACAGCCCTGAGGCTTTAAGTATGTAGGGTCGCCCGTGAGGCGGTTCGCAGGAACTGCAAATCGCTCCGACCATCTCCGGTCTGTGGGTCAGGGAGGTTTGGCCGAGAGGAAAGTCAACTAGAACGTGTGAACGGGGAGAAGGCTTCAGCGAAGCCGCTACAGCACTGCGGTCGGAGATATACGTGGGAGGTGAGTGCCGCCGCGGGCGCCGTATCTGTGCTGAACTAGATTCAATCAGGACAAAGTATACGGGCCCAATGACATGTGCAGACTAAACCTAATGACCCCAAGACGCCATCTCTGAAAGTCTGGGCAGTTCACCCTGACGGACGGCGGTCAATGCTGCCCCGAACCAGCACGAAGCTGCCAAACCCACCGCGAAGGGCCTGCAGCCCAGCCCCCGGGAGCCTTCTCGTGCTGGTGGCTACATACCGTACTGTAGATGGGTTCTCAAGCACAAACGAGACGCCGGCTGAGGCGCATGCACAAGGGAAGTGCTAGTAAGGTTTAGGACTAGAACGTCGAGGCTGAGTGGGGTGGCGCCGTCACGAAAGTGGTCCGGTTTTGCCATTCTGAATCCTTAGTCGTTACTTCCTCATACAGAGAACTATGGCCATGCCAGGATGATGATTCAAATGTATTCTAGCCGCACTTCTGTCTGCAATGCATGTTAAGCAAGTTGGGCACCAGGTAAATTAGAAACTTTAAGTTTCGAGTCGGCGAGGTGCAACTTGCAGTAATGACCACCACCGGTCGGTCCCTGTTAAGTCAACTGCGCAGGGAGCTCGAAACCATAATATCATCATTGTCATGCATACACGTGAAACAATATAGAACAAGAAGTAAAGACTAAGTACTTCTTGCGCGCTAATGCCCGTACCACCCACACATCGGAGGACTGGCATTTTAGTCGTCAATTTCCAGCTTGCCAATCCGAACTGTTTATATAAGCCGTTTTAAAGTAAGTCCGTGTCCGGTATTAAGCAGGAACTTCTGCTGTGATTCCGTGAAGTCAACATCACTGCGAGCGATTGTGGCATTAGATCGGCAAAGACTTTGCATTAAGTGATCAATTCAAAATCAACAAATTTCGATATGTCAGTAAAACGAGGAGTTCAACTTCTCAACATCAATGACGTTGCTTAGGTAGTGCAATTGCAATTACCGCGTGGGTTGAAGTTCGGTGCCGTATAGCAGGCATGTCACCGCAAGCCCCGCCGACGAAGAACTGCAAGCTTCGACATGTGCGTGCCATCAGACGTTGACAATTTCGGTGGTGTCATCGCTAGCTTTACGGTAGAGCTGCTCGTTAGCCAGCAATGTTCGCACCTGAGTTCCAGGGAGATGGCATGCTATGCCATTCTCCGGAACTCGTGTTGGCATATCATGTGTCCTGGGTTTTCAAAAAGTGTCTTTTTAGCCTCGGCAAGCGCCACAGTCTAGGAGCGACTTAGCCGGACGCAAGGGAAATGTTAGTCCCGTCTCGAAAGCGCCATCGTCTTTCTCCTTATTCGAAAGTACCCATTCTCAAGCCTCTCGAAAGCCGGGAGACTAAAACGCCTATTGGCGAAGTCATCGCGGACGCTAGTTCAAGTAATGACAGCTCCCGACTACCTCCTCATATAGTTATCCCGAGGAATTATCTCGGTGAAATTCGCGGACTGAATTCAGTGGGTTCTGGTTAGTATGATAGCACCTGACGGTGACGTCAGTGAGGCGCTCCAACTGTACGATGCAGGCTCCCAAAACGATTCGCTAGCAGCTTAGCGTTGAGAGTCAGGATAAAGAGTAATAGTGGCCGGAATAGTCGAAAATTTGACTGCGTCGACAATTAATTTGATGGGTCTGTTTATTAAACTTCGATGTTGACGAGATTCTAGAAGAAATTGCCACCCATCACAAGACAACCAAAAGGTTAAACAGAGAGACTTCCAAGGTCCATGCACGATGCCTTAAGGGCGCCACGGTCTTGGATCCAGATACAACCACATGTAGCCTGTCACCTTAGGTTTGGGCAAATCACCGGAAATCCAAGGCGTCGTATGATCTATTCTTCAACTGTTCGTCCTCACGCTCTGACAGTATTGACACTGCGGTGCCCATTATGCATACTTAGGGCTCGGGTCTGGTTCCAGGCCTCAAACCACCGGATTGGTTGTCTGGCCCTGCCGGTTACCGTAATATTGAAGACTGCAGACGGCTCAAGCCGGACCGGATTCAACTTCGAAGCCGGACCGATTCATAGTGACCAGTTGTGAACACAATATAAAACAGTTTTCACTCGATAAATGATCGATAAACACGTAAGATGTATTAATAAAAGCACAAACAAACTGGACATCATTTAGAATTAAAGAGACAGTGTCGCAAGAACATTAAAATTGGCAGTGTTGGCGAAGCTAGAGAGCACCGCATAGACACCACGTCTACCAGAGGAGAAGAGTCTCTTCACCGAAACAGAGGACACTTGGACGCACAACAAAACCCGGGCCGCACGTGACATTTTTGGATATTCATTCGCATTCATCTTCCACCATGTGAGGAATGGGGTGCGGCGACGTCGCGGAATTTGGCGTAATGATCAACATGAGGGAAAACAATGCTTGTGCCGATATCAGCTAGATGACCGACCGTGTAGATCTCAGATTAGTTAATTACCTCACAAAGTATCGGATTACGTCACAAAGCAAGTTGCTCTCCCGACCGCCTTCTGTTCTTGACCAATCGAATACCTGTCGCATGTTCTCGTTTGGTTGCTCTGATTAACTAGTTACAATACTATTACAATATTAAAGCTATTCTTGAACGAGAGAACAGTGGATAAAGCTCAATGAGATGGGCAGCCAGTTGCTCAATGCAGAAGAAGCGGAACCGAGATATCCCATTAAGCTAATTTGATCATTTTGTAGCAAGCGGGAGAGAGGAAGGTAAGGTCGTAAGAGAGATTAAAGTCCAGCTGATATTAATAAATCCAATCGGCATTTAACTTCCCTACTCCTCTTCCCTCGAGAGGTGGGGATAAACACACTTCCTTTTCTAAATAAACCAGTCATAATAGTAAGAGTATGCGCGATGTAGTTTTCCTTCCTCATAATCTTGTACCTTGGAGGACAGTCAGTCAAAGCTATAGACAGGGTGGCTGGAACATACTAAAGCTTCAACGAAATATTCCATCATCTCAATCTCTTCCTTGACCCAGGTTTCTTGTCTTGGCGTAAGGGAATCCTCGGAGAATATCTGTGCAGAATCGAAATCTATCCGGAGCACTCTATCTTGTTCTCGAGATATCATCATATTCCTCGATTTGGGATCGCCGTGGAGAACCCTTGCCTGGTGAATATCATGGAGAATATGACGAAGTTCAAGCAGGTACTGCTTTGAGAAGTTGGATAAGTCGATTGGCTGCATGTTCGGGATATATTCGATGAGGACGGCGTTGGGAGGTAATTTGTCTCCAAGAAACATGTGCAGATTTGGCCAGAGAGACAGTTGAATTTTAGTAATTGTTCCGTAAAAGTCGGGAACAACTCCTCGCTCGCATAAGCCTTTCGCTTTCAGGCACCGATAAGCGTAGATTCACAAGCAAAGAGATTCACCTCCCGGTCGGGTGGATCGCAATCAGAGGGGCCCCTATCATGATACTTAAGGCGTTTAGAACAGACATCAAAACCAACAGAGTTTACCTACCACCTTCATCACGCATATTCTCCCATGGACAGCCACCTTAAAAACCACGGAGTTCTTCGACTCTTTCAGCTTCTCAAGGAATGTCACATCGGAAGAATCTACTTCACCGAGCTGCTGGATCACTAGTGTATGAATTCAATGATCAACAAATGTAGAAGAGGAACAGGAAGAAAAAGGGTGTCTACTGTACCATCTGCAATGCAGAATTTGTCAACAAATTACTCTGAATCATGGAAAGGCTGATAGAATGTGACTCCGCTGATGAGAGGCATGGTTCGTATTTCATTCTCAAGGTAAATGAGACGAGTTATACATGGCCCCCTGCCATGGGCGCACAGATTTAGCGCAGTCAAGTTTAACCAAGTCTCCCCGGCAAAATCCCGCACTCGCCTTCGCCGATAGTATTCTATTTGTGTAATGAGTTTCGTTCCATGCACACACCATGATCAATATTAACGACAAATAATACTACATTACGAACAGCAACCCAAGCCAACCACCCTGTACCTGTAACATGACAAAAACGGCAACAACGGGAAGTAACTAACCAAACACAACTATCGCGTCCAAGACTGTAAATGAACAACATATATAGCTTGCTGAAACATTATATACCGACAAAGTGAATGCGCAAGGATCTAAAGTAGGGACTCAGACGTAGCCGTTTACTTCACTTTGATTTCCTCGATACGCGCCTTCGCCCGCTCCCACGATTCCAGATTCTTTCGCGCCCACTCGATATGGCATTTGGCATATGCGATCTATGTATTGTCAGCTTAGCAACATTTGGATGATCTCCTACAAATCCATACCATCATTTTTCGAAGGTCCTGTTCCTTTGTCTTGTCGTACCGCGCCAGATCCACCTTCACAGATGCCGACGCTTGCTGTAGGTCAGACTCTGCAACTCGAAGAGACGCTTCGAACTAGTAACAGTTAGCGCTGTCTTTCATGAATTCAAGACCAATTTGATACATACAATCTGAATCTCCTCTCTTGTCTTTCCAATATTATTCCTTCGTGTCGTTTCGGGATCAACATCGACAATGCCATGGAAGGCATCGCTAATCTTACCAATAACAGGTATTCTGAATCCATTGCTCTTTTTTACTCGCGGGACGGTAGCGTACGGATTTTCGGTATGTGCATGAGTTGGAGGAAATGACTCGTCCTCAAAAGATCGTCGCGTCATAATCGTCGCCGTACCACCACCTGTGGCACCGCTCTCCTCCTGTGAGGTCGGCACCTTCGCAGGCTCGTCAGGCGCGCCATTGCCATTCTCGTGTGCACCAGCATATTCAGCCGTAACTTCTGCTTTGGCAATCTCCTCCTGGCTGACAGGTGCGTCGGGAACACTAGCAATTGGCCCATCAGCACGAATGATGTGATCATCTCGACGAAGCAAGTACTCGTTGATCCGTTGAGATTCCATTTCCGTCCGCTCGAGACCTTCCAACATATCCTTCTTGACAACAAGCGAATTCTTCGTAATCTCGTACTGCAAAGCTTTCTGATGGCGATATTTCAGTACAGCTTTAACTACAGCTGCAAACTGGGCCGACTCTCCCAGAGGTTCACTGAAAGAAGATGAGAGCGACGAAATGAGCTCCTCAGTGGAAATATACGTAAGATCAACCGCTTGCCCGACATTTTCGATTGCGGCAGCAAGGGTATTGACTTCGTTTAAACTCCACGCGTTGTATCGTGCCCCTAACTCCGCCAAGTCCGCCGCAATTTCGCCATACCGTTTAAGGATTCTCTTGTTGACTTTCTCAATACCGCTTGACATGACAATCTCGTACTCTTTGGCATTGATTTCTGCAGCCTGGAATTCCATATCGTCACCTTCCTTTAGCCGTGCTGACGGTGACGGCACCGGAAGATAGGCGTGCTCAGGTGTGGGATGACCAGTATCAAGTGGCGGTGCGCGCAGAATAGACTTAGGGATTGATATTAGAGGCGGCGAGTTCAATACTTCGATCTGAATTAATCAATGTTAGAGCAACAACTACACCATAGAGATCGAACTAGTCACTTACCCAGCTGACATTGGGGTCAAGGAATTTTTGGAACACAGCATGCTCTCTGATCTGCCTCATTGCACGACACCTATTGAGAAATACCGCCAACATCCGTCGACGATGGTCAATAATTCGCATATCCTCCTTCGCTTTGGTGGGCTTCGCAGCATAATCGGCTATTGGCGCGTTAGATCCCACCTCAACAATTCAGCGTCGTTTAGTCGTACCCATAGTATGTTTCTCTGGAATCGGAGGGACGATAAGTGTAGGGAACAACCGTGTAAGTCCATTTCGCAGACTCTCAAACTCGGAGTATCGCCTTCTTACTGACAAATCCTAATTTGCGAATCAGTCCTTCTGAAGATAAAAGTCGAGGATCGCAGTGACCACTTAGCCTGAGAACGAATAAGGATCTACTTACGCCTGTGCGAATGGTATACGCAATGTACCCACCACCGCTTCCTTCGAGATTCTTCCCAGCATCCACAATTAATATTTCAAGATCTGGATTACCGATAAGAAGCTGCTCAATCCGCGATGAGAATCCTTCCCTGAGAGTAGGTGGTTGTGCGTTGGGATCATCAGCCATGTGGGATGAAGTGTCGTAGCTGTCTTTAAAGCTGGGAAATCCAGATGTTTTCCCGCTAACACTACCATCATCCTGATCTTCTGAATCTATAATCGTCGCAAAGTGATCTGTTGTTCGGAGCTGCTCTGTAGCGAGTTCATCGGCACCGGCAAACGGGTTATTGTCTTCAAACGTGGCCATGTGAACAGTAGGCCGTAATCAAAGGGAAGAATATGTACCAACAAGGCAAGTAGCACTACCTAAAATATATACAATAACTGGCGCTATTTGCTGTAAATTAATATAAGATCCGATAAATATCGGCCTATGCACTCACAAAGGTTAGGCAGTGTGGCAGATTATGTGTGGTGACGACGAACGCTGCGTCATTCGCGGCGCGTCTGTCAAGTCTTCGTAGATCAATTCCACAACTCTAGACAGTAATGGTGTTACCCGCATTACGTTTGGGCATTTAAAACCATAGACATCAAAATAATGATTACTATCCGGGCTCGGAGAATTGGCCGGTAATCGAGTTTGGTACAAATTATCTTGGAATAAATTGCACGCGTCATGATTATGGGCATGCAAATATGTTGCTTTTAACCTCGGGTGCACTGCCATGCGAAAAGCCATGGTTTCGAGACAGACGTAATGAAGCTTGGTAAAGTCGCACATATATTCAATACGTTTTACACCTCAACCACAAAATCCAGTTATCCCCATCGAAATGATTCATGCTGTCTGTATATACACTGCGCCACATCTGGATTCCGCCGGGTTGAACAATAGTTTATCTTCTATGCTGCGCTGGACTGAACTGATGCCACGCGTTTACGCCTTCTGGCCCTACATCAAATAAACGTTAGATCAATATGCATGTTAATTCAAACAGCAATCTTAGACATACAAGAACCATTCTGCCCAGGTAGTACGTGGTATAGCCCATACCTCCCCAGAAGGCAATCCAGTAGGGGATGACATAGAGCGCGCTTCGGGGATGCTAGAAAGGATCAAATTTTAGTACGCTACCAATAGAGAAATCAACCTTCCGAGTCATCAGAAACGTGACGACCCTTCATATGCTGTTTCAAATATTCTCATAAATAAATAAAATAGCCACATACTCTCATCCACAGCTCTCTGTGCATGGGATTAGACTGGTAGTACCACTGCTTGGAAATGATGTTATTGGCTTTCTTGACCTGCACAATGGAAAATATTGTCAGTAGTCTCAACCAACCAGCTTCGAAACAGCTAACTCCTTTTCTACATACCAGCATCGTGATGTTTTATTGGTATATGCGAGGTTGTGTGGAACACCGATAGATCTGTAGAAACTAAGGTGGACAGCGTCTTCAAACCCAAGCGCGGCACAGTTGAGTCCGGGTACGAAACTTACTATGTGTGATCGCGGTACCAAGATGGTCTGACGGGCCTCGAGTGAGGGTTAGGGATAATATGAATGCCCTGGCCCAATCAGGAGCGAGCGGAAGTGCTGCAAGCGTATATTCTGGCACATGTGCGTGCATAGCAGCATGGCGGCAGGCGGGTGTTTGTTGCCTACCCGAAATGGCTTAGTTCGCGCTGGCTAGTGAGGGTACGAGAATATTCGCCCTAATCATTGAGGGCTTGATCGTACCCCGGGTAGCAGAAGGCCTGGCGGCAAAATGCGTTTGTTCGGCTGCAAGGAAAATTCCGCGCTACTTTATACAAAGTCTCACGCGACCAATTTGAGTCGGATATTCACAATCCGCTCAAGTATTCTCGGCTCTGCGTGTAGTTTCGGGTGTGTGAATATTATTCCACATCGAAAAGTTGATTTTGCGTGTGCTAGGGACACTAGTTGTGGGTTGAAAGACGGTCCTGTCGCATGTTTGATCGCATACACAGAATTCGCATATCAACGAACACGAGCAATTCACGGCAACCGATACGGCCGAGTCAATAGTCAGCTTCGATATATTGGTGTTTCAACGCAAAATCGACTACTGAACATGTCTTTTCAATTTTCTTGGCCATTCGCGACAGAGGATAACTTTTATCCAAAGGCAAAGGCGCTGCTGACCGAGGCGCTGAATAAAGGGACCAAACCACCGATCATCGTGGACACAATACATGTCAAAGACCTTAATCTGGGGACAAAGGCATGTAGTTTTGGAATTCAGTTTATGTAGTTTCACATTAGTTGTCAATAATGGTGCTTGTATTATTACCCGTTGACTAACGGTGCATTAGGCGCCAGAACTGGAAATTCTCGAAATTGGAGATTTAGCTGATGATCGGTTCCGTGGGGTCTTCAAGCTCACATACAATGGCGACGCTTTCATGTCGTTGCAGACTCTAGTTGAAGTGAGTTCGGCGAAGATTGCGTTACTTACCAATGTTCTGATCGAGTATTAGGCAAACCCCCTTAACATTTACTCGCATCTCACACCGTCATTCACATCGCCGAAATTTCTCGCTGCAAACGCATCCGTCAAGATCCCGCTGACAATCACCCTCTCTGAGATCACGCTCTCCGGGATTGTTATTCTCGTCTTTTCAAAAGCCAAGGGCGCTACGCTCGTGTTCCGGAACGACCCGCTCGAATCTATCAAGATTTCTTCCACCTTTGATTCCATCCCAGCGATCGCGCGTTTGATACAATCACAAATTGAAAATCAGTTACGATTATTGTTCCGAGAAGACTTGCCGGCTATCATCCACAAGCTGAGTCAGCGCTGGACCCCCAATGGCAGCACGCATTTCTCCACGACAGAAAAAGAGAGCGCCGCTCCAACTTCGCCACGAATGAAGCCTGTCACGCTTGCTGAAGTTAACCCCGACTTACCATCGCTGAGTCCTACGAATATGGTTAAGCTCAGCCTGCTTTCGTCTAGTCAGCAGACGTTGAGCCTGGTAACGCCTGTCATTCCTGATGCCGTGTACAGATCGATGATCGAACGGCATCAGGAACGAGATGACGAGAGCAAGGACGACGATGATCTGTCGAGCATTATTTTGCGATCGCGGCGGAATATCAAGAATGGCAAGGTAAGACCGCATCGCAAGGTTTTCGACCTTCGCAAGAAGTCCCACTCGTCATACGACAGCAGCCTCGCCGGAACCAACCCCGGACCACAGCCTCAGGCAGTCAAGAATTAGAGAATTATTACATTAGCATTCTGTATACAAAAGTACACTTTTTTTTGTGAGCAAAGTTTTCGGGATCTGGGTCGGGGTTGACGGAGTTTTTTTTTTTCGAGTTTAGTCATCAGTGATTTGTTTTGTATCGTCCTTATCATTTTCAGTTTACGTTTGCTGGATTGGTGGTATCGGTTGAACCGTACTTCGTCTTACGGTTCTAACTCCCTATTTTATGCTCTTCTTGTATGAGAACAAATACATTTTGCATAGAAATTCTATTCGAGGCGAAACAGAACAAATACATTCCAGAATCGAGCCACAGCTCACATGGCAGCTCCGCAAATTGGCGCGCCACCGTATCCAGGCATGGGTCTGTTCCTAGATATTTTTGGTAGCGTACCAGCGGGATTCAATATCGTAATGCATTTTGCGTGGGCATAGTCAACTGCCGTAGAATGCTGAAACACGTTACTAGCCGTCGGATCGCCTTGAGGGACGAACGACAAGTACGGGTGTCGCGGGACTGGACGTTCGCCCTTGACACCGGTAGCAGGCGGCTGCAGCCTGACGACGCCGCGAGCTCCGTTGTTTCGGGCCGTAGTACATGCCATGTCGTAAAACTCGTCGATATTCTGAGCCCGTTTGCGGGAGTCTGCCGGCGCGATCTTGGCAAGCAGTTTCTTGGATGCTGACGATGAGCGACTAGACGTCGTGAACTGGCGCTCGGATTCGCAGAACACACATGTGCAGCCGTCATAGCCAAGCGGGTCGGATGGGAACTGAGAGCGCCATGTCTTGTCGGCTAGCTTATGTGCGTCTGAGAGTGCCGGCGAGCCAATGGAATCATCGTGATCGACATAGGTCCCGGTGAGAACGAAGCACGAGGCCATATAGGCTGCCGGCGAAAGCTGGAATGTATGCCATGCCAAGTCGACATCAAGCGGCGGGGCAAGGCACTTTCCGGGATTTGTGCGTAGAAGGTATAGAAACTTCAGCAAGCGCTCAATTGACCTGTCGACCGTGATCTTGCGGAAAGGGGACGAGATGTACGCGAGTGCATTCATAATATCAACAAAATGACCCTGTCGCATCACTGCAGCTTGAAGATCAACCGCAAACGGAGTCGGATTATCCTGGTATCGAACCAGCATGCGTCGAAGTGGAAACTGGTTGTCGCGATGAATCTGGCCGTTGAATCCGTTTGGTACCAATTTGGTCTTGTCACCCAGCATGTCCTTGAGCTTGCCCCGAATGACGTCAATTCCCTCGCCTGACTCAAGAGTAAGCTTCGGCATGGAGAACATTTTTCCAACGAACTCGTTGGCAAAACCTGGATAGGAACACTGTTCCCGGTCGTCCACTCCCAAGTAATCCAATAATGTTCCTCTGGGTCCAGTGTCAGCGACAAAAATAATTTCGCATATACACAATAACTGATGAACATACTTCATCGGCACTCCGTTACTAGATAGTAAACTGAAGTCGTCGAGAAACTGGAGCGCAGATAAGGAGTCTCGAGTTATGATGGCCCCGCACTCGGGACAAAACTTCTCGAACTTCTCTTCGGCCCAGCCATGGTGGAACGCAGCATGCCAATCTACTTGAATGTGCCGCTTTCGACAGTTTGTACATTGCACGTGCTTCACAATATTGTCGTCTTCGTTGTCGAAACTACAACCGGTACGTGCTTGAAAGTCTTTCTGCGCATCGCTTGACGGGTCGTAAATCAGTTCGCTGTCAGGATTATCGTCCTTGTGTCTTATTACATGACTCTTCAACGCCGTTAGCAAGTGCTTAGTATATGTAGAGAAAATATACTGACGATAGCGAGCCATGGAAACGCCATAGACCTGAAAAGTCCCTGTCGATTCGTTCGAATGCAGTCCTCCCAGTAGGCTCTGGGATGTAGCATATGAACATGCCAAACCATCAACACATCAATGGGCGGCAACGTGCCCATATCAATGGAGCAAGGAACGCCTCCTAGAAACCTCGGCCGGACATTAAATCCTGCAGCAGGATACGAATTGAACCACAGAGCGTATCGCTCGACTGCTCGGGCCACGTACACTTTCCATCTTATCTCAGATGCAGCTGTCGGCCAATACCCATTCGACGCGTCAACTTTGTCAAATACCTTAGACATGTCCGCTCGCATGTAGGAATTCCACACATCAAACAAGCCGTCCGTGTCCGATATTCGACATCGCAGACTGCGAAAGATGTTCAAAAGCTGTAAATGAGTATTTACCTCGAATTCAGTGGGGAACACATCTTCTGGAAAGATCGAGAAGATCTCATTGGCGTAGGATCTCGCAGCATACGGAACTGGCAAGTCGCTGGGCTGAACTTGCTTCAGTTTCTCAAAGACGTGCTGACAAACCTCCTCCTTCGTAATTGACATCGGCGTCGACACCAGCTTGACAAACGCGGCCGACAACACGCAGTCAACAAACTGTGCCGCTGTCGTCATGCTGTATATTGTGCAGTATCGTGGTGAGAATAGATAGTGACGACGTGCTCCTAATGACTAGTTATGGGCAATTAAATGTGGCAATCGGTGACCAGATAGAACTGGTCCACTCGACGGCAGCTTAATCAGATATTCATCAAAGCGTATCCAAGTGCGACTGCTGACATCTTATCACGTAATATGCTCCGTATGCACAGTACGTCTTGTCATAAATGTTTACACGATTCTCGTGTCTCTAGTAGAGAGGATTTACTGCTGGGCCCATGTGATGCATCGGTGCCGTGTACGGCTCTGCGACGCCTTCCAACTACATTCGAGTTCGAAAGCAAAACTCCGAACAATAATCAGCAGCGGCTTCAGGCCGGAAATGGCTGGCCAATTGAGTAGCATTGACCTAAGCTGAGGTGGACAGATTATTATCAGGGGTTAAAATCAAGGCAATCGCACGTGATTTGAATCTGGGGTCGTGCAACCCCTGGACTTTGTACGCCAGTTGTGTAACGTCACCGATCATGGTCACGAGCTATTGTTGAACATTTGTCGAATTTGGTAACCAGCCACAAGCGAAACGACACACCCGGGCGCTTAACACACCAAAAAGTAACTACTCCAGTTTCCCGTAATTATTATATGTACCTGCTGCAAATCTACGCACAGATCCCGCATCCACGACTCTGTGTAAACAAATCCGTCGTCCCGCGAGATCTTTTCAAGGCTAAATTATCGACACATCGGCTGCCTTATGGCAAGCAATCTCACAGCGTACGATGCAGACCATCCACGGCCGCGCCGAGGATAAGCCTTCCGCAACGTCGACCTTCACAGTTACGATAGTGTCATCGACGTCCTTTGCAGCACCTCACGGCCCCCCCGGCGGGTCCGCAGGCTTTTCAAAGGGATTAATAGTCGTATTTGCATTTCTTATTCTGCTAATGGCGGTCGGCGGATACTTCCTCTTTCAATCGGGAGGCGTGACGAAGGATGACGAACAATGGGACGAACAAATATCGGCTGCAAAACGACGGTGGCATCGACTGGTAGAACGGCTAAGTAATAAGCCTAAACAGTGTCCGACCGTAACAGAGAGCGCAGAAGAGAATGAACATGGACAGCTTGGGACGGTTGGATCTGTCGCATCTCAGCACAGCGAGGATGATTTGCCGGAGAACGAGCCAAACGACGACAGCGACAATGACAGCGCCCGCTCGACCAACGAGAGGGAAAATGCTGATGACAGTATGTCCGAGAAACAGGACGAGCGGTTCCAGCGCAATAGGAATTCGACTCCACTACCGCCGTCGTCGAGCCATCGGTCTGGCCGCAAGACGAAATCGCCGACGCCTCCACCACGAACATCCACCCATCCTCAAGCTAGTCAAGGAGGATACTACTACTTTCCAGTTGCCCCGTCACATTCAATCCACAACGGTTATTCTTATCCTCTGAATTTTTACTATGGATGGCCATCTCAAACCGACAGCTTTGCGAGCTCAAGTCAACATCAATATCACTATGACCGACGAGAACCGGAGACAGGAACTTACGGCGGCTATGCAAATGGATATCCGAACAATTATGCGTCGTATGGGAGTACGGGAGCGTATGGATATTATCAGCCAAACTATATTCCCCCGCTGTACTATCCGTATCAGAGAGCATATATATAGTTATTCACAAGTCTAATTTGAATCGATAGAATGTTAGAATGGTCTAGATGCTCAATAAGCCATTGGCCATGCATATGCAGGGGTCAATCCGAATCGTCGTCCTCTGGACGAGGAAACCATCCGTATTCGCGGAGGTTGATAGTTCTCGGCCTCGAGTGCGGGTCATTTCGGACATCAACTCCCTCGGCCCGTAGACGCTCACTCTGCTCATCCATTGCTCCACGTGCGCGAAAAGCAATTCTGCCATCTGCAGATATAACCCGCCACCAGGGCACCGTCTCACCATTGAATTGGTCGGCAAAGTCCCGCGAATCCGACCCTTCTCGATCTGCGTTGTTATCGGATTCGGCCACTGGCCCCGCGGATGTATCATTATTCGCCGGGGGGGCATGGCGGAGATACTTCAAGGCGGATCCGACCTGTCGCGAGTTCTGCGGGGACTCGATAAGACGAGCTACGTGGCCTAACCAAACAGCAATCAGTCCATAGAAACAACCGATTGCAATCCGCCAAACACACCGTAAGTGGTCACTCTACCGGGCGGAATTCGCTGAACAGTTTCGTAAACGGCAATGTAAAATGCTTCCGCCTCATCAGTCCGAGGCCGTGCCATAGCCGTTGTTATCGGCTTCGGGGGGAGTGAAGTGACTCCTTGGATGGAACCAATTGCCAACTAGCTGCCAACAGACATGGCAGCTATACACAATGACAACGAAAAATTAAACGTGCTACTCCATAAAAATATTCGTTACCGAACAGAATTGAGACCTAATTCGCGATATGTGAGGCCGGCGTTGTTAATGCCGATGATGATAACGCTGGGTCCTGTACCAAACAACCTTCAGCGATGACTCTACGACGGCCTGAGCTCCACTTAGCTTGTCAATGTCAAGCAGGCTTGCAAATCTTACCAACACATTAGCTGCCCAGCCAACGCACCTTGTGCCCGCCTCCCGCGAATTTCCGTCCCAGGCTTTATTTCCTCGAGGAAGAAGCGACAGCTTCCACAAGTCGTCCTTGCATATCAAGCAGACTGAGCTCTTTTACAAGCGACAGGTCTGAGCCGTCCCTGAGCAGACGTGCGCGTGTTGGACAATTGACCAGGTACGTCAGCGTCAAGTGTTTTGTTATTTAGTCTTGAGCGAGATCGGAATTCTCCGGCCGATAGCAGTTAGCAAGATCTGCGTAATCGCTCGCGTGGTCCAGTCTCTAGTTATGATATCAGAAACTAACGATAATACTTTATAGCTGTCGTGAAAGGCAGAGCTACAGACCGTTCTCATCTAATTAGCTTGGCTGCCGATGGATCCTGCGAGACCTGTGCCGGATCTGGCGGGCAGTACGCCCTCCTCCGTGAACAGCTCGTCGGCCGAGCAAGTCAATTCGCTACCAGAGGAGTTGCAGCAGAAGCTTGATGCTCGGCGGGAACTGATATTGCGCGAGATTGAGATCTTCAGGGAGCACAAGCTACGCGAGTTTAATCTCTTCCAGAATGAGATCCTGCGTACGTTCGCTAGAGAACAGCAACTGCAAGGTATCGCTTCCAAAGGTTCGAAGTCTGACCAGAGTCTCGTCGGGTTGTCGATTCCGAGCAGTTTGAAGGGCGGCAGCAACAAGCGGCAGCGCAATGGTGACAAGAAGAAGGTGATGTTCAGGCTTGCGGAGGAGATTCCTCCCGTGAGTCCAGGTGCTGATATCGTTTTGGATAAGTCGTCACCGCAGGTGGTATCTGGCACCACCGAAGTGGACTACTTCCAATTGCCGTCCAAGTTGTCAGCCATGAGCGTGAATGTTTTGGATGAGCCCGAGGAGGAAATGATCGAACATGCGGACGCGGTTGTGGAGGACACGGATGAGAAGGAGTTCGTCGAAAAGAGGATCGAGAGAGCGTCATTACCAGCTGTGGCAAGTGACGAGAGCGCGGACACCGAGACAGAGTCCTTACGAACGCCAGAAGACGAAGGTATGACAGTGCCTTCACTACCTGGTGAAACACTTGGACTCAACAATCACAAGGCTATGATGTCCAGTTCAGCACCCTCGTCGTATCTCGGTTTTGATAAACGAGCACAAGTGCACCAGACTAGTAGTCACACCACTCCCATTCACGACGAACGATCGGATTCCGAGTCCGATGATGTATTTGTACTGGACGAGACTTTACATGCTTCAACCAACGTTGAACGGCCGTCATTCCGTCGTAGTGGAGGCAAGGTATCGTCATTCTCTGATCTTTACTCTGCTGGTGGTCCATTTGCGCGACAGTCATCAGAGTATCCGTTTAGCGAACACGATGACCAGAGAGTGACAATCACGTCTGCGCCATCGGGCTGGATGGGAAACTCGGCATCTTTCCACACGCAAACCCCACAGAGCCAGCTTGCCGTACCAATTCCTCATCAGAATAGAAGCAACGATTCCAACTTATCATCATTCGACGAAGACCTTGACAGAAACATTGTGGATGCTGGCATTGCTACGTTTGGATCCAGTCTTCCTATCGAGATTGACCCGAAGCCTGGTATCATCCGACGAATGTCCAAAGACTCTCGGTTACATGACGATAGCGGAGAGATGGGTTTGCCAGGCGGTGTTCTCGGTGAAGACGAGGAGTACCAGGTGGAGAAGATCAAGAGTTTCGAGAATCCTGAACGACTGAGTTTTTCGCGGCGGATGGTGTGGGAACAGCACGTTGGCTCTCACCAAGGCAGGTGACTCAGGGCATCGAATTCGGAGTCGGCGAAACTGAAAAGATGATGATGAAATGGAATAAAATGGCGTTGGAGTTTTAGTAACATAGAGGTTTCTTATAGTTTTTGAACAGTTGTTATTCGTGTGGGAGATCATAAAAGTTATCAAGTGACTGTTCTGGGCAAATTTTTCGGTGTACGGCTTATGCTTGTTTTACTCTCTTGAACGTTCACTCCGGCATTGGTCTTTCGTATTTTGGCATTGTAGTATGGAAGTTGATCGAGTTTTGTGAGATATTCGTTGAAAAAATTAGTCGAGCTTTCGTGGGGACGGGTTGCTACGTGTCTATACCCCATAGTCCGTTAAATAAATGAATAAATAAATTTAGCATTCATGAGTTCCGCATGACAGGTAGATTAAATGCTATACCCATGCAGGAGAGGTTTTTTGGCCAGAAGTACTTAGCATGTCGCTATTTCACACGCTGGGTCGGAGGAGTGGGAGAAACAAAATTATCGCGAGATCTTCCGGAGATTTCGGACTCACATCTAATCGCCATTTTTTTTCGCAATCATCCCCTACGACGTCTGCCCCCTTATACAGTTCCATACTTGCACACTGCACGGAAATAATTGCGGCAGTGAAGCGGTAAAGGTTAATAATTGTGATGTTCGGACCATTCAAGCCTACAAATCCTGTCTTCTCAGGACTACTTTGGTACGTATCGAGTGCCGGCCGACACTACGAACTCACTTGTGGGAAGAATTTACGCAATGAGGATCCAGTACGTATCACATGACCATTACTGACAAGTAATCTACAGGAAAATCCCATGGAGAATGTCGGCAGGTCAAAAATACAGGCAGCGGAAACGTCTACAAGCTGTCGACCAAGTAATTGCCACGGTCGAAGAAGGGCTGAAATCAAAGGGCCTCACATGCAAAACGCTCGATCGATTAAAAACCGAACTGCCAAAGGAGAGCGACATGCCGCCTCGGGATAAATATACAACTTTTCACCGACGGTCGCCCGGTTACAGAATTGGCCTTCATAGTAAGTTTGATTCTACCGTGCCAATTTGTGTTAGTGCTAACAACAGTTGAAGAAGTGGCAAAATGGACCAAGAGATCGATACGGACGAATCCGAAAGGTTTCTAAGGTCTGGCAGCGCATTTGTACAGTTATTGATCGGTAAATAAGGGCCCGGTGCCCGGGAGAATGAATATCCATGTATAATAGCACGCTCTACAGAATTGACCAATCTACAATCATGCCAAACACGTCCTGTAATAGCTACTTCGCGACCTTGATTCGGTTCCCAATTTTAAATCTCTGACACTCGCTATGGTACAAATTTCCAAACCCGTCTATGCTACAGATTTCCCGCAAAGCATTCCAACCTGCGCCGAATAAACCACATTGTTGTATACGCAATAGCACACAGTACTAGGACAAAATTAGCTTCTGGATCTCTTTCCTCTTCCCGCACATTCGCGAGTCATGCTCTATTGACCCACAACTTGAGCATGCCCTGGTGCTTTTCTTTGCCGGCGATTCCATAACTATTTTAAAGGACGGATTACGGAATACTCCCATTGTTCCTTCGCTAGCAGATTGGGTAGGCTCAGCGTCTTGTTGAGCTGAGGCGACAGGTGCAGTAGGACTACAGGCTTCCGGTGCTGGTGACGGCGTCACTGCAATCATCGGCGGCAATGGCCAATTTGGCGCTGGACCCTTGTTTGCCGACACAGGAGGCGCAGACGCACGCGCCTGCACCGCTTCCGTAGTTGTAGCTGACGATGCTTGTGGTGCCAGCGAACTTGGCAACGACACACTGGCCGCCTGAGTCTGTGGTTTCGGTGGCCGTCCTCGGCGCTTCGGCTGAGAGGGGGTCGCCAGTGCGGGGATAGGTGCGGTATTAGGTACTGGCGTGCCGCTTCGAGCAGTTTTAGTAGCAGTGGGATCAAACACAATCTGGTTATCCAACGAAAGCTCCTCGTTTGCCAACAATCTCTTCCTGTTAATTGGAGTGTAAGATTGTTGACGTAGCTGTGCATCCGTGAACGCGGGAACGTGCCATCGTTTGTCAATCATACTTAAATTGACTTCGTCAAGATATTGTAAGTCATGATAACATGGAAGACCGAATTGTGCCGGTAAGGTGCATTTGCAATGCCCTTTGTCCATGTTACCTGGCTCGTTACCATCTGCATCTTCCAAAGTCCTCAATTCGCCAGTCATTTTCAACAGCGCGAATTGAGACACGCGAAACTTCACCGGATACAGCTTGTAATGAATTTGCAGCGTCGCTCGATATCTCAACAACTTATTGTCCTGCTCAATAAAATCTGGAATATCGAACACCTCTTTATGCATAACTTTAAGAACCCTTTGCAGCTTGCTAATGTCAGACTCCAGAGTAAACTCGACCTCTAACTTCTGACGCAGATTCTTTACAAACGCTTCACATCTAGCCGTAGTTTTCATCCCAAACGTCCTGAGTTCCGCATCAAAGAAGTCCATCCACGCTGTCTCCAAACCTGACATGTATTCCCTTGCAAACTCATTCCACAGGACCGACCCTTTGAATGCTCGTCGTAGAGAACGTAATTGATTGATATATTCCTTCTTATCTGTGGTTGAACCTAAAGCCAAGATTCCTGATTCAAACTCGGCTATCTTATCCTCGATGAGGAATGACCGTATTGACGCAAGGTACTCAGTTAGAGAGGCGTAGATCTGCGTCTTGCATATGCGCGATAAAGATTCTGGGAAAACTTCACTAACTGCATCTAGCATATCGTCATTGCGATCCGTGATAAAGACGCCTGGTTCATCCTGAGTTGTGAAGTCTTGACTCATACCTGAGATTCGGGCTCCTGAGAACAGAACTGACCGGAACTGGCGTAGAATCCAAAGATATGGCTTTCGCGGTTCGTTATTGTAAAAGAGAGCTGTACCCACTGAGAACGAGCGCATTTCGTGATCGATACCGATTATATTCAGCCCTACGACTTCCGTATCACTAATGTTGAATGTGGATCTCGTGTCTATAATGAACAGCTCCCGGTACTTGTTGGCAAACAATGTCTGACGCTCTGAAGCAACGAAAACTGCGCTGATATTTCCTGAAAGTGGGTTCGTCAACGATCTTACGGAGAGTGTTCTCCTCATTCTGAATTCAGCGGATAAGTCTTTCAGCTCGTCGACGGAGAGTTGCGAAGGTGGGGCTGCTGGAATCTCAGAGGTCGATACGGAAGCGTTATCGGAAGTATGTGGTGAGGGGTCTTCTATGGTGTTATTTTGAGAGCCCACCGGTGGCGCGAATGTGTGCGCGAACTGCAGTACGCTCTCACCGTATACAGGCGGGAGCTTTGGATGCTTTGGTGGTCGTCCGCGCTGTCGAGGAATATTTGCATAAAGTATCCTGTCTGCATCGCCTGACCGCTTTTGTCCAATCCGCGACGCGTCGCTAACTATAATTTCGTCAGTCAACCCATTCCCATTGTTCAATGTCAAGTATTCACCTACCAGCTGCGTCGCGGTCCAATTCCTTGCCGTCTGGGCCTATCGCGATTCTGTTTCCCTCGCGCACGTCAGAAGTGAACGCGCCTTCCACATCATTGCTCTTGTATGACTGTGACCGCAACTTATTTGCCATTGAAAATTGCAGAAACTTTCGAAGCGAATTGCCTACAAGTGGGAACATAACGTGCAGGTGCGTGGTTCCGACACCGGTTACGGTCCACTTCTCAGGAGACTGTGGCAGTGGAGTGGCTGTCATAGTCCATGGACAAGAATTTGGTGCCTATTCATTCTCAAAATCAATCTCCGCAGTATTTAGACAAGCAGGGCGCGAAACTAGCTACTTACGCCCTCTATTGTAGAGCATGTAAAGACGATTCGATCAACCGAAGCGGGACTTTTCCGCGACCCATTCTCTTCCAAGGCGTTCTGCTCATACACTCTGTAGAAAAACCCATGAGCAAATGCCACAATACGCATATTGTTCAACAGGTCATCTTTATCCTTAAATGTACACCCCCGTTCAATCTCAGGCAGCGTTTCACGAACCTGAAGTGCAACGCCCTCTTCTTCACGCGCGGACACAGTAATTTCCGCCTCCATTAAATCAGCAAAGGAAAATCCACAAGTTTAGCGCATGCACAGTCAGCTAACTCTATCTGACAATTAGTGAAGTACCTCTCATGCTGCCGGATCTTGATGTGCGTATGTTTACTAGCATTGGGGAATCTCGCCAAATACGTATATTCAGATAACCCTAATTCACAGCGACGACAGTAAATTACTTTTGGGACTGAGCAATGTTGATTTTAGCCTTGCGTAGATTTCAGCACCAAAGCTTTTCCATGACATATGAACCCTAACCTAATTGCTCACATACTTCCAAAATTCGGTCCGAATGAGGACTTCAGCTTCATAATCGCCATTGATCTCGACAAGGTATTCGAACAAGTTGGGCAACCAGCAAGGATTATAGTTGACTCACACGATTCCACCCACTGCATTTGCGCATATTGAATGAGATTGATTGCATGAAATAATTGCGAGGTTATTTCCGACCAACATGTCGTCGTTTGGTGACGGCCTTGAGGCTCCCCATGGTCGTCGTGAAGTCGACACTTGCCGTATTTGTCGGGGCGAGGGGACGCCGGACGAGCCTCTATACCATCCATGCAAATGCAGTGGCAGTATAAAATATGTCCACCAAGATTGGTAAGCCGTTTCTATGCCGTTGTAGGATGTGGCACCTGGGCGCTTTGCCGAACCAGTACTTATTCGGATATCTTTAGTTTAATGGAATGGTTACAACACTCGCAACGGAAGCAAGTTTGCGAACTATGCAAAACTCCGTTCAAATTTACAAAATTATACTCGCCGGACATGCCATCGCATATCCCACCACTGCTATTTCTGTCAAAAATAGCGTCTCATGTTCGATCGTCGATAATACTGTACCTTCGACTGATGATGGTATGCTTTGTCTGGCTCGGATGGCTACCGCTGAGCACCCGATACGCTGTTCGGTTTTACTTCTGGGTGAGCGACGAGATGTTTGATGGGCAGAACCAGAATGAGACAATAGCAACTCCGTTGAATCGAATTCTCGAACCTACAGATGCGGCTATTTCTGAGACCGCGCCGGTTCCAACGCTTGTTACAACGATTTCCAACGCGACTGCCAAAAATACTATCTTTGGAGAATTGACTACGAACCCATTAGTCAAGTAAGTGGGATATGAGCTGCTCAGTGTTGTTCTCGAGCTAATAACATTGGTAGTAAAATTCTCGTTGATACATTTGAGGGCCAAGTCATTACCGGATTGGTGGTGTTGATATTTGTGGTAATATTCTTAATACGGGAGTGGGTGCTGCAGAATGCAGCGCTTAATCAGGACCAAGATATTCCGGCATTTCTTGAGCGGCTACAAGAGCAGCGGGCACAAGAGCCGCAATTGCAACCACAACATCAAGACCAACCTCCGTTACTGATTGCCAATGCAGATCCTGAAGGAAATCGTCAATTTGAAGCTCCTTTTCATGAGATGGAAGATATACCGTTGGTTCCCCGCGAAGACCCGAATGAGAATGATCATGAGCAGATCCGACGCAGGCGGTTAGATCGGCTAGGGCAGCAATTTGATGAGGTTGAACAGTTACAAGAGAATTATGATGGATATTATGGGTTGGCTGAAGAACTTGCAGAAGGCCGTGGCGATCTGCCGCGTGGGCATCGACATGAAGACATACAGCGGCCTCACGGTGTCGCTAATGTGAACGGAAGACAAGAGGACTTCTTTGATGATTATGACGAAACTGCAAACAACCATGATGCTAACAACGTTCAGCAGAATTTCCAACTTGAACCAGAACAGGAGCATGTTGAGAATAACGGGTTTTGGGACCTATTGGGCGCTTGGTTTAGGGATAACATTCTCGGAGAAGCTGATGGTGAAGGACAAAATGAAGAAATGGTTGCGCGTGACGGCTTTGGCGATGCCGACTTGCAGAGAAACCTCGAAGACGAGTTAGACGAAGAAGGCGATGACTTTGACGGAATCATGGAGCTTATCGGAATGCGAGGGCCATTACCAGTACTGTTTCAGAACGGCGTATTCTCCACGATACTAGTGACTGGCACGCTTGCCGTGTCATTAT
The DNA here is from genome assembly GCF_029532465.1 of Lipomyces tetrasporus. NCBI lineage: Eukaryota > Fungi > Ascomycota > Lipomycetes > Lipomycetales > Lipomycetaceae > Lipomyces > Lipomyces tetrasporus. The sequence continues at coordinate 766,447 of NW_026611608.1, forward strand.
GGGTTCCGTATCTGATAGGAAAAGTTGCTCTCCTCGTCTTCTCAAATCCAGTAACATTTTTCGGTGTCTATCCAGTGAAATTCATTTCATTTTGGGCAAATCAGACGGTCGATATATTCATTTCCATTGGGGCCAACATCCTCATATTAACAATCTACTTGATGTCTCATGCTCCGGTTCTGCTTGACATTTTCTATGCCACCGTTCCGATATTTAAGTCGCATCCAGAAGACGCGATCGCAGCAGACGCATGGAATAGATTTGTAGAGCGATATCATAGCGCCGAGGCTCTATTCAACGGGAGCGTGTCTGCTGATGTGTCCTATGCATTTTCGAGACCGGTATGGATCAAGCTTGTGCATGGTGGCGTGATTCCAGAGAAGGTCATGGCAATTGATCGAGTTTTGGCCGTTTTTGCGGGTTATACTATGTTCACAGTCATGGGAGCTTGGTATTTGTCTCGATCGAAACGACTTGCTCGGGATAGGGTTGGCCGTGCTCTTGAACGGATTGTTGTTGATGTCTTGAGGCAAGCTGGTGCTATTATGAAGGTTATTGTCATTATCGGTATCGAATTAGCCATATTCCCTTTGTTCTGTGGCATTTTGCTTGACATATCTTTCATGCCACTATTCGACGGTGTTAGTGTGCATAGCCGATGGGAATTTAGCTTGAAGCACCCGTTACCAAGCACCTTCCTGCACTGGTTCGTCGGTACTTGTTATATGTTTCATTTTGCATTATTCGTGTCGATGTGCAGGGACATTGTTCGCCCTGGAGTACTTTATTTCATCCGCGATCCGAACGACCCCAACTTTCATCCAATCCGGGACGTCCTGGACAGGCCTGTCTTGACTCAGCTTCGCAAGATTGCAATCTCAGCTCTGATATATTCCAGCCTTATTTGCATTTGCTTAGGCGGTGTCGTGTATACGCTTCGATATCTTGTGGGTGGCAATGTCTTGCCGGTTAATTGGGAATGGGGCGATACGATAGCAGAGTTTCCGATCGATCTGCTACTATATCACATATTCATACCAGTCGTGCTCCGGTTCTTCAAACCGTCAGGACTACTGAAGCGTTCATGGTCGTTCTTCTTCACGAAGGCTGCATCCTATCTGAGATTGACGTCGTTCTTGTTTAACATTGAGGTACCATATGAAGAAGGAACGTTCCAGTACAGATCATTCATGTCAAGGCTGAAGTTTAGAAGCTCGATGCCGTATACAGTCGTCAGGTCTACAGAAGAGATTGATAGGGTTCCAGGTGAGGTGGCTTTCGTTAGAGACGGCGGCTATGTGCGTGCGCCAAATTCGGACAGCGTACATCTCCGGAAAGGACGCCATGAGTTTGTGCGTGTGACCAAGGAAAACAGTAGAATTGACGGGAAGATTGATCAGCCAGAGGATTTGCGAGATGTGGTCGTTGTTTACACTCCGCCGCATTTTAGAGCACGGATCGGATTACTGCTGTTCGGGATTTGGCTGTTTGCCGCTGCGACAGGGCTCACGGCTACTGTGGGACCGTTATTGCTTGGACGCAAGATATTCAGAATGATGCTTCCCGATGGGAAGAAGATGAACGATATCTACTGCCTTACCGTCGGCGGCTACATTTTCTGCGCATTGTTTATTCTCGGCGGTTTCATCGCCGACAACAGGGCCGCAATCCGTCGCGGTCTCCGTCGGTTGTCGACAGTGTTCCACAGTCCAAGCCAACTGCTCTTCGGCACCATTGCCCTACTTTACCAAATTTTCAAGATTTCCTATGTCTCGATATCGTTCGGGCTCCTCATTCCTGCGTTGCTAGCGCTAATTATGGAATTTTACGTCGTGATTCCGCTACACCTCTACTTCACAACCGATCAACCGGTGATTCATTTTATGCAAGGATGGGCACTTGGCGTGTTGTATTCTAGGATGCTATGGAAGGTGTTAACCTTAGATGGAGAGTCGAGATGGGCGCGGGCATATAGACAGGTAAACTCCACTCGACGTCGGAAGGTGTGGTTGATATTATGACGACGGTCGCTAATAGGCTTTGGATAGGTCTTTGCGTCGGGATATTTCAATCCGAATATTAAGGTTGCTACTAAATCGCTTATTGTGCCGATTGCGGGGAGTATGTCGGCCATGTTGCTTACGCCTGTGCCGCTTGGCTGGATTGCTGAGCACACCATTTGTATGTCTCATTGTCTTTGTTTCTTGTCCGTGTTCGCGAAGGCTAACAACAGCAGTGCGGAATTCGCCTCAAGAAACAATCGTGACGATATACAGGCTCTCGTACCCGCTAGTCCTCTTCATTGTCCTATCTCTTGTCGCCGCGTACGGTGTGTACAGAGTATGGAATAACTGGAAGACAAAATTGCGCGATGAAGTATATCTTATTGGCGAGCAGTTACATAATCATACCGACTAATTCGGTTGAATAAACGAATATGCATGGATATGGAGGATATTTTGGTAGTAATGAGAGCGGCTAATTATATGTAGTCATTAGGAGTATTTGGGTCATTGTCTGTTTTCTTGTTATGTCTTGTGATGATTTACAGGAATTTTGTCGTTATGCTATAAAGACTATTTTAATGTGAATGTATCATAGTATCAACATTTCTCGAATCGCACATACTTCACAAACTGGCCGTCGACGTAATAACTTTATGGATCATGAGAGAGCACGCACCCTACTCTTCTGCGCACGTCGTAAGCGGAGACCGCCACTACAATATGATGCTGGTCTTGATGCTGGTCTGTCCTGACCGGCGATAGCGAGATGGCGGTGCTTGATTACGGGACAATTCAAATATAAGATGACAACGAAAGACTCGGGCGCTATTCCCTTGGCACGGCAGCGACCTCCGCGTTCACGCTATCGGTAAATTCATGCCACAATGATATTTTAGCTGAAAGGAGTCAAGTTGTCAGTCAGTCAGTCGAGTCAGTCGACTCAGTCGGCAGCCACAAGCCTAACAGATTTATACAGGTATCTATTGCGCATCCGGGTTCATGTGCGGACAGCGCACAAGAATTAGACAACCCCTATACTGTACCAAACCCGCAACAAGCTCGCAAATGAAATGAGACCGAACCCTGCTGCTCACGCCGCACAGTTCGCGTACCGACCATTCGGAATGTATCGGGTTGCAAACCGGATAGTTCCGAATCCAGCACCAGGTAGTAAACTGCACAGTCTACTCTACGAGGCCGCAAACATTAGTGGTAGTCAGCGATTATATTCACAAAGTATGCACCCAATCCTTATCATTAACTCCAAACCACATGCCATCCAAAATTTCCATATACCCTATATAATGCTTCAATCGATCAATCAATGCTTGATCACGCGCCTACACCTGTACTTATTGACAACGCGTCTTCAACAACAGTCGCCGCACGGGAGCTCGCCTCCTCTGGCGGCTCGTCATCGTCGCTGTTCTCAGCATCTGACTGCAGTACACGCGGCTTTGAGCTAACTTCCTCCGTTGACCCTTCATCGCTTCTAGATTTGTCACTGGCGTCACTAGAGCTGTCGCTATCACTGTCGTCACTACTGCCACTTTTATCTTCGTTTAATTGGCGTACAGGTTCAGCATCGTTGGCTCTCAACTCTGCCACCCCACGACCTCCACGACTCCCCCGGCCTCGGCCTCCCCTTCTACTACGACCACCACCGCGCCCTCTAGATCTCGCTGTTCCTCTCCTTAGCACATCCTGTGCAATATTCCGCTGCACACCAACCCTCCTCTCGATCAAACTCAGAAAATTATAGTCTCGATCCCTCAGTATCTGCGTCGTCCTCCTCTCCTCTTCCTCCTGTCCTGTATCTCCCTCTCTGACTACGGCGTCGGATCTAGCTGCCTCGGAATAACCCCGTCTACCAATCAGTTCCGTCCGGGGAATATATCTCAACACTGCATCCTTAACATCTTTCATGCCCCGACATCCTGACCGCGATTTGTGGGTGCGGAAACATTCCACATTGCAATACCGCGCTAAACATGCTGGACATTTGTAGGCTGGCGATTCTTTGAAGCAGGTCACGCAAGAAGATTGCAGCGGTGTTGCTGTCATTGACGGCTGGTCCATTGTTGGTTGACTTGGGTCATCTTCAGGCGCCATGGACGCCGTCTCATCTATCTGCAGAATTTTTAACGAGATGGTCGGGTTAGGGTAGATTCATTTAATGAAAGTTATTGTCATAACTAACTGAATGAAAGTTATTGTCATAACTAACTGCAGTTACAGTGGAATAAATATATTGGCGACATCATGTGGTAAATTTTTTTTGATCTCTACAATTTTCACATAATGTAAATGAATATCTACATGGAATCTGGTAAGTTACTGCTTAAATTTTATTTTCGTCAACGCTGTCGCCGCGCAAAACCAGACTATGTCCACAAGCCCCATCACTTCCGTCAGCATCCACACGATGGCTGCACATTCACGAAGGCAACGTTATTGAGTTTACCAACAATTGCCACGCGCATCTTCAGCAACCTGTTACCGGTTCATAAAATAGCTTCGCTGGACTTGCGCATTCATCAGTCACATCTTAAACGGCAGCTTTTTTTCTTGACTTCAATTACGGCACACGAACTCGGTAGTGGCTGCCAGATCCTGTACTATTACACTTAGAGTATCGGCAACACGATGGCGGCACCTGCATCTTTTTCGAATCCTATGAAGAAATACAAGTGAGTCATTCTATTACATTTTGCATGCGCATGTCACTTGAGGTGGATAGCATGCGATGGCGATGTGGCGGTGTATCTTGTCTCTCGACTTCCTTCCTGCTCATGGGGAGTGAGCCAAGGCTAATAATATTCTACTAGGCTGGTATTTCTGGGAGAACAAAGCGGTACGCATATTCACCGCCCATAGTTAAGCCGGGCGATATTGACATGATGAACAAACAGTTGGCAAGACTTCATTAATAACACGGTTTATGTACGATTCGTTCGATTCACAATATGCTGTACGTGCCAAAATCCGCGGAATTAGTATCGATGACAAAGATTGACTTATTATTAGGCTACAATCGGCATTGACTTTTTATCAAAGGCGAGTGGTTGGTGATTTTGTCATAGATCGCGTGCAATTGGGCTAATTGTTTAGACAATGTATCTAGAAGATCGTACAGTCCGATTACAGGTATTATTATCCTTATCCTCGGAATACTCGCAAGTACTGATATAGTTTCGAAGCTGTGGGATACCGCAGGCCAGGAGCGATTCCGGAGCTTAATCCCGTCCTACATCCGCGACTCAACCGTCGCAGTCGTGGTCTACGACGTCACGAGTACGCCTGGTCCAAATATCGAATATAAAAAACATGATTAACTGACGCGATTAGACCGCAATTCCTTCATAAACACATCCAAGTGGATAGACGACGTGCGGGCGGAGCGAGGCAATGACGTGATCATCGTGCTAGTCGGCAACAAGACCGATTTGAACGACAAGCGCCAGGTTACCAGCGAAGAAGGCGAGAAGAAAGCAAAAGAGTTTAAGGTTATGTTTATTGAGACCAGCGCCAAGGCCGGACATAACGTCAAGACACTATTTCGACGGATCGCACAGGCATTGCCAGGGATGGAGAACTCGATGGAAGAAACGAGTCAGACTAACAGTGAGTTTTTATCTGTTTTATTCTGGTTTATTTAGGTTAACAAGAAAAGTGATCGACGTCAACATTGACTCGAGCCAGAAGGCGCCAAACGACTCATCGTGTAATTGCTGAAGATATCATGCTACCTTAGACAGGCTGGTGGCGATAAGTTTTGAGATGATGAATGGATAAATGTTGTTTTCGTTACTTTTGTGCCTGTGTGCAATTAATTTCAGTTTGCTGTGATATTGTACTTTTTGTATTTTGTTCCGTGTGTTGTCGGTGTATTGCTTTTTAGTTATTAGATTTGATTTAATCGTATATTATGTTCACTGCGTGTTAATCCTTAGTCTATAGCAACTATATACAGAGCTACACATGGCGCGATTTCTCGCAATGGTCCCATTTACCCACAAATTTCTCCTCATCCTTGCTGCACGTTTCCCGTTCCTCTCTCATGTCATCCCGCAATCCTTCCGCAAAGACGTCACGTACCCATTCCGGCGTCTGTGTCCGTCGTCCTGGAACCTCTAACGGTCTCGGTACCACGACATGTTCATATTGAGTCGGATCGACCTCCGGCGGCGCGTGCCGAATCTCCTCGTCAGCCTTAGCTTTGCGAAACGCTTTAAAGTCGCTATACTTCACCGCCGCGCAATGAAGCGCACCAAGCAAGACGACAAGACACCAAAGTAAGATTAGCCCGCCAGCGAAGTATAACTCTATCGAAATGCCCTTTCTGTACGCGTCTTCCAGTGTCCGCAATGCGGAGAGCACGGACGCGCTGGTTTCGTTAGATAAGCTCGCGATCGCGTCGTCTGTCAGCGCCGAATCCTGGAGCGATGATATCGTCGCGTTTGGCGACGACTTTGTAGCCCTCATTGTCGAATTGCCTACGCTTGTGGTGGAGTTCGTAGCAGAGAGAAGCACGCTGCCGATAATGTCACTGTTGACGCGCGGAAGAGATATATAGGCGTTATCGTGAACCCACGTTAACCCGTTTTGAATCCCCTTGACTTTCAAAGTGATGAGACAATCCAGAACATCTTTAACCGGCTATAGCAGTGTGAGCTGTTAACTTTCGCCAACATGTAGAGACAGACACTCACAGTATAGAGCGGAGTATCGCCGAAAGCGGTATTCAACGCGCTTGTCATATCATCCACAAACGTATTCAGGGTGTTATTCACACTTGACGTAGCATCCCACACCCAGCCAAACAAATCGTCGTTCAAGCCCGCCTCGGTATTTACCAACGCAGTGTTCGTCCCATTCGCCCATTCGACGGCTTTGGACTGAAGCTTGGTCGCCACGACGTCGGTCAATTGCCCGACGGTCGATGCTAGCGCAGGGGTCTTTGATTGGATTTGGTGAAGGATATAGAGCTGCGCTACTGCTGCTGCAAGACTTGCGACACCAAGACTAAGCACAAGAAGTGCTGGCGGGTATGTGACGTACGCAATCAACCAGCGCACGATGACTTTGTTCTTCAAGGAACTTATTGGGCGCGTGATATATAGTCCGAAATACGCGCTCAGGGGAGACGTAGCGACGCTGAAGCTATCGATGGGATCGAGATGTTTGTCAGTCCGTCGAAGCGATTGTGTAAGAATGTATACGCGTTGTCGAAGCCGTCGCCACTGACGAATTTCGAGGTACCCCATTGGTAGCATTGCCAGAATCGCCAAGACCGCCAGAACTATTATTGCCACTTTAACGAGCGTGTGAACGAGCGATGTAAGGTCGTCGAAGAAGGTCTGGATCGCGGGGTCATCGGAACAAAACGTTAATGTGTCTCTGCTTGGAACAGGGAGAAGCGACCTATTGAACGTATAGTCCGAAAACGAAGAATTGATAACATTCTACATGCGTTAGCCTTTCAAGCAATAATTGTAACGGGGAACGCACCCGCAAAATCTCGAATGGATATCGAATAGCATTCGAAGTTGCGTTCTGAACATCCGCAAAATCCGGCAAATTCGCCTCCAATTCCGCAAGTTTCTCATTAATAGACGACGGAATTGACAAATTCTCCAACTCGCTAATCTCCGGAATCGAGAGTGTCGGCCAATCGAGCGCGGTCGAGCCAGTGAAGAAGTCCCCGATCTTTTCAACAGCCACTTGAACGTTTGCAAGCGCACTATTGAATGAGTCAATTTCGGAATTGATCTCTTGTCCCAGCGCGCCGATTGTTTCGTTAACCCAGCTGATTATCGCCTCCGTGCCGTTCAATACCGTGCTAACGCTTCCAGTGACAGCCATTGTGATTAAACACACGTACGTCCCAGTGACTAAATTCACCACAAACACCACAATCTCTTCAATGCCGACAATCAGCAGGTCCAATGTCGCAATCAAAGCGTCGACGCTGGCTTCGACACCCATTGCGAGAAGCTCGTTCGTGCCGCCGGACATGTAGTACGGCACAGAAACTAGAGCACTGCCGGCAACTTCGACCTTCTCGCACGCGGTGTAGGCTCCCGAGCGCGCTGATTCGAGACCGCTGTTGAGAGAGTTACTGGACAGGAGGAGTTTGGCAAGCACAAGAACGCAGATAATTGTCCATCTGTTGATCCAGACCTGTGATAATCGACTTCGTGCGGTTAGGTAAGGTGTCAGGCCATTGTTGTTTGGAAAGCCAGGCGGTGGATCTGGCGGGAAGTCTCTTGGATGAAGATCTACCCAACCTACTGGCTGAAGTGATAGTGGCAGGATAGGAAAGTCCGGCAGTTGAGGCTGCCCGGGCTGTGTTGACGAGAACGCAGGCGGAGGGGTGTTTGGAGGATAGAAGGATAGTGTATTCACCAAGCCATCCCAGTATCGACGAGGTGCCATCTTTCAGCTTTCCAAATCTTGGGAGCCTTTTGGAAATCATTGCAAGAGTAATGGAAATATATGACTTCTGAGCCGCCGCGAAACATTTTGAGTCTTTTCCATTTGTTGGCCGACCCCGGTCACTAGACCCTGTCGCTGCCACATGCAGACTCATGCAACAGCCTGTATTGCGTCGGAGCATGTTTCACTGCTCTTCGGCTTGCGTGGAAATGGGGTTGGGTGGCTGGCTGTGGAACTGACAGTAGCACGAAATGGGGAGACGGTTGTGGGGTGCGGCTCAGGAGTTTGCATCTGTAAGCTTAACGCAATTGGTACAGTCGATGCGGCCGTAAAAGTGCGTATGTCAGGACCGCCTCAAATTAAATCAAACTGTTTGACATTTCTGCACCACTATTACTATATACAGTAACTAATAATGACTAATGAGGCTGGCGCCATATCTATTAGCAGACAACGTAATCATGAGCAGGGACGCGAAACTAGAGGCAAATGAGCGAGCTTCAATGGTACGCTTTACCAGTTGTCCAGCTGCGTAATCTTGAGCGGCAGCCCACCCGCAATTCCAATGTAGTCCGAGTCCGAAACTGGACTTGGTATCCATCCTTCAATTCAAACTTCAGGTGCCCAATCAGACCAATCAGTAGGTATTTAAATTCCATCTCTGCGAATCGTTTCCCGATACACGATCGCGGTCCTTGCAGGAACGACAGGAAGGACACCGCATTATGCGCGCTCCCCTACGTCTTCTTGTTGTGAAAATTAAGTGAAGGCTTCGAACTTTCGAAGAGTTACGCTGAGAAGGCTGTCCGCAAACAGATGCTGAGATTCTTGAGTTGATATCTAACAATGCAGTTCACCCAAGGGATCGAGTTGGAAGTCGAACTCCCACCGCTACAATGCCGGAGATGATGCACCGAGACTGAAAGGAAGAGAACTGTTAACCAGAACATTTTTCATGTTGCAAGTAGATGTCTGTACTTGAGGAACGTTGGTCCCATAGCTAAACGCTTCTATAACCGCCGTTGTAAATCATTCGGCCGCACGACCTACAACCAGCGGCGAATACACCGAACCAGCAGTGCAATTACAAATACTAAACTCTTTGCAAATATTTCCAAAGCGCATCCGTACTGTATACTTGAAATTTCGATACAGGCCAATTACCATCCAGCAAGACAAGTAATCTCCAACGGCAGACCACCGCGAGGTTTATATGTAAGTGATGTTCTGAACTCCACTGTTCTACCCTCTTTCAAGTTAAACTTGAAATTTCCAATCAGCGACAGCAAGATGGATTTAAACTCGACCTCTGCAAATCTCCTGCCAATACATGACCGGGGGCCCTGCAAGAAAGTAAGGAAGGCCATAGTGTTCTGCGCCTGCCGGCCATTCCATCTGTCGGGGTTGAACTCGCGGGCATCGTCACCCCAGAGTTTTCGCGACTTGTTGAGTGCAGCTATCGAGACGGTCACTAGAGTCCCCTTTGGAATGAATTGGTCGGTAACGTAGGTGTCCTCCTTTGCCATTCGAATTGTTCCAACAACTGAATATCATCAGCATGTATGGCCCAGAATATAGACGACATCCGACTCACCTGGAGGTTGGAACCTGAGAACTTCTCGGACAACATTGTTCAGATACTTCAAGGATTCTATATCATCGTATGTCTTGATACTGTCATAGCCTCCCGGGAACTGCGTGTGTAGCTCCTCGCGAAGCTTATCCTGGATATCCTGGTGTAGCGACAAATGGTACAAAGCCAGGGTTGCAGCAGAGGCAGTAGTCTCATGTCCTGCAACCAAAACTAATAAAATTAGCACGCACCTTTGAGATTGCTACCAAAATATACATACAAGTAAGCAGTTGATCCATCATCCCCTGTACTGTCCATTCTCCATTTCCCTCCTCAATCATGACACTCAAAATATCAACATCCTCTTCAGCCCGTGCAGTTTTCTCAGCCCTTGCGTCTTCATACTTTGTCATTTTCGCAGAAATAGCGTCAGAGGCAAACTTGTTAATTGTCTGTCTCGCCCGCCATAGTGTCAAGTTTCTCTCGATTGGAATAAACCTAAACCCTGGAATCAAGCTCTGCAGCAAGAAGAATATCTTGCTACTATTGCCTTTCGGATTAAACGCTCGATCGTATGCCATCGCAAGCTCATTTTCAGGAGTTTCAAGCGCATTGAATTGAATGCCCAAACCAGCGCGATAGATAATGTCGAGGGTAAGTGAGCTGAGCATCTTGGCGACTTCAATTTCTGGCGTTCCACCAGAACTAGTCTTACTATCCGCAACTTTCTGACCTAAAACTTTAACCAATCGAGCCGACTCGTCAAGGAAGACTGGCGCAAGTGACTTGACGTGTGAGTACGCGAACGCGGGCATGAGAAGTTTTCGTTGATGTTTATGCACGTCCCCTTCTGAGAACAAAATTCCATTTCCAAGAACGCCATTTAGTGATCGCGCAATGAAAGGCGGCTTGATAAACGTGTACGATTGGGTCTGTAAAATTTCAAGTACCGCTCGCGGTGATGCCTAGACAAATATTAGGCGCCATGTGCTTCTTAAGCAGGGGCAAACTTACTGGGATAATACGCTCGGTGTTAAGCATGCCCAGCGCGCGGATAATATCAGCATTCTCGTGCTCCTCACACCAGTCTAGTGTATGCCGCCCATCCTCTGATGAGTGAGCAAAGTGGCCCCAAAGCCAATGCGGGTTGGCGGATGGTTGTGGTAAGTTGCGCAGCTTCGAGAAATAAAACGGGTGGATTTGCCAATAGTATAACCTTCTTGCCGATATTCCAAGTAGTAGGAGTGCATAGAAGAGTATAGTAGGGATTTGGTAGATGTATTTGTTAATCGCAATAAGGAGTGTGAGCCATGACAATGCAATAACTGCTAACGATACCATTGCGAGTCCTATCTTGTTGTCGGTGTTACAACTGAATGTGGGATAGATGGTCGTGGTTTTCGCGAAGTCTCAGCAGCAGATACGACGGTGAGCAGCCGGTGACAGACCTATGGGCATCTATGAATTCCTGAGCTCCAACTGATGGTAATGCTGCTAGCAGAAGATGGATACTGGGGCGTCATGTCAGACGCTCAAGTTGGGGATATTAAGACGTCAGCTGGTACGCTCATTTACTATACGAGTTTGTTGTACCATGTTCGTGCGGCGAAATACGAACACGAAGATTGAAAAACTAGGGTTGGAGAAATTTATCCCAGCCTTACGAAGTCAGCGGATTATTAATTATCATTGCCTATTATTCTACAGAATAAAATGACAGAATATTGAATAGAACCGGTTATCTTGGCCAGTTGCCACAGAGCCCGCTATCGGATGGGTTTAGAGTTAGCCCCTGAATTTCTATATGACAGGTCACACACTAAGTTATAGACTGATAGAACATTCATATCCGCTTTTCTAATAGGTAAAATTTCAAAACCTCCGACGACTTACAGAGGGTCACTTGGCAAGACCACAAGCCGACGTATTTCTCCAGTAAGATACAGAGGAATGTGATTTCTCAGCGGTGGAATTCAGACAGCACCTCGGATAATTTTGGCACAGAAGAAAATATGGATCTATCGTGATGAAAGCGATCACATGAACATTCAAATTAGACACTAACCGCCCATAGAAATGCAATATCCAGAGTTCAGGAAACTAGAGACTATTGCGGTCAGGGCTGATGAATATGCAAGTGCGTCAATAAATGGTCGTGACTTTTTTTTGATTGGCGCGTTTTCCTCGACCAGTGGCAGCTAATAGATGGTGTAGGCCAACCATGTCTGTGTAGAAGGCAAACATTTACAGTCACTGGCTCGATAATCACTGGCTATCGAGCACACTCCGATGATGAACCACGCTATCATTTTTTATGTCTCTCCCCATTAACGCTTATACTACATAACACAACCTTTTAGCTGTATATATGAAAACAGTAAACATTCCCTCCGTATATCACCAGAAAAGTATTCACGATAACTACAAATTAGAAATTTGGAATAAGTAACACAACAAAATTATAAATAAACGGAGAACTCAGATCAAGAACAAAAACACAAAATGACGCTTTAACTAATTAAACCATAACTCATATAATCTCAGTTCACTCCAGTAACAATCTCGCTTGCGGTCTGCAGACTGTCGACCATCTTCTGGACCTCCTTTCGTCTATTGACTGTGAAATCGGACTCCTTCAAGAGATCCTCTAAGACATCGGACTTGTAGAGCTTCTCGAGCAATTCGCGCTGCATCTCGTCCTTCGAGAAGATGACAAGGTTCAACATGATTGCCTTGGGGACCATATCAATCATCGTTCGCTTGACGATGTTGAAGTATGATGAGATGAGAAGCTTGATGACTTCGGTTTCAGCGGTTTCGCGCTCGGAAAGGACGCCTGAGGCCTTGAGTACAGCTGGTGGTGCCTCCATCATGGCCATCTTCTTCTTGTTCTTGGTCGCGAAGAATGAGTTGAAGAACCCACCGTTCTCGTCACTGGGACCGACACCACCGATTGTGACCGGGCTCATAGGGTCCTTCTGCGCAACCGGAAGCGGCTTTCCGGTCTTTGGATCAACCTGGACAGGCTTGCTCGCCTGCATGCGCTCGCTGACGATAGCCATCGCACGGTGACCACTAAGAAAATCAGGATGGCCAGTGTTGATGTAGGCTGACTCCATGGACACGAGATCCTGGACGAGCTTGTTGGTTGGGATGAGTGATTGTTTGAAGAATTGAATGACAACGGAGAGCAGTCGCTCCTTGAGCACAGGATAGCGCTTGAAGATTGGCTTCTGCAGAACCTGGGAAAGAATTCGGACAAGCTCGTCGTAAACAAGAGTAACACATTTCAAGCTAGGGTCCTCAAACCGCTTAATCTGCTGCTTCACGATAACTTCGAATGCCGTGGTACCAACGAACAAGGCAGGAGAAGAACCAGACGAATTGTATAGTATAGTTCGAATATCAACGTCTTTGACCTGGTCAAATGGATCAACAGACTTGACACCGTTCGAGTACAATTCGTGGAAAACGAACGAAATACGGGCACCACCGGACAGTTCGAGACTTGACAGCTCCTGGGAGTTACCGTCCAGAATAGTTCGGTATTCGTTGCAGAACTCCGTGATGACATTAAGAACAATGTTAGATGGCGTTCCGAGTGTATTGTCACCAAGCTGAGCCAGTTCGAGCTGGTACTTGGAAAGAGTGCTCTGGATGCGCTGCTTAATGTCGGGCAGGGTAGCCTTAATGTGGTGCATAAGAATCATGTTGAGCTTGCGAGCAAGAAACGGAGTACCGCAATACTGAGCCTTGGCACGATATGAAGGGTGGTTCTCGAAGAACTCGCGCTCGTGCTCCAGAGCAGAAGTGATCGCCTTACCCTGCTCAATATCACGCTGACCTCTGTTGATGACGGGAACATAACCGAGACGCAATGGGATGACTCGGCCAGCAAGAATATCAACGACATCAGTACCCTGATCCATAAGATCGACCTTGGTCAAGACACCAATGGTTCGGGTTCCTATTAATAGTTAACATTTGCGTTTCAAAGTTTCCCATACGTCATACCTTCAGGGTCAACTTCTCGTGCAAGCTTAAGACCGTCAGAATTGGCCAAATCGGTGTTGGCCGCAGTGACAGCAAGGATGATGGCATTAGGCTTGGTAATGTATTTCAACACCATCTCCTTGATCTGACGTTCGATATCTTTAGGCTGGTCACCGACGGGAACCTTCGTGAGACCGGGAAGATCGACAAGTGTCAATGTCAGGACATTCGGTGAGAAAATTCGCAAGTTGATGGGATTAGCAGATATACCAGCGTTCTTGCCAGTCTTTGACTCGGTCTCTCGGACAATCTCCTCACGAATCTTGCCAAAGTCGTAGATCTTCTGGCCAGGTAGATGTAGGAACTCGCCCCACTCGTCACCTTCCGAAGACTCACCGGCAGTTCCGTTCGCCTTTCCCTTTGGTCGGTTGATCAGCTGAAGGACCTATAGAAATGCGTTAGTACAGGCATTACTAAGGTAAATTGTGAAGACGGCGAGATGGGACCCACGGTCATGTGAGCAATAACACAGTCCAACTTACCAATGGTCTTCGTGTAACGATACCAGTACCTATACAGAGCAAACAAGATATGTTAGAACAACTCTATCACGGCAGGCTCCAAGGTGTAAGACGGCAACGGAGATGCTCCACGAGTCTAAATATATACACAACAAACTCACCTCTGGGCAAGAAGTCACGACCGACAATATTCTCAAGAACTGACGACTTTCCGGACGACTGAGAACCGACGACAGTAATCTGAGGCAAGTCAATGGGGTTGCTAGTAGGACCCAAAGTCGCGAAAGCGTCCTAGTAACCAGTTAGCATGTACACGACAAGGAAATTCCATAGTCGGCTCGGGCGGCGCCGTCGTGCTGCTCATGACCGCGTTCCCCGAGAACATATGAACAATTACGGTCACAGCGAAGGTGAATTGTCTCTGCACGCAATTGCAGAGCAGTACGTGGCGTGCACCGTGGATTGGTTGGAAAGCCAACATGGAATGTTCGACGAAATACATGCGATAGTCGGGGACGGCTCGGATGTACGTAGACCATAAACGGTGACGACGGCAGACTACGGAAATAGACAATGGCAATGGCTTACCTGAAGACGGTTGACAGTAGAAATGAGATGCTGATCCATGATGGATTACCCGGGAAGGCAGCTGAAGTGGATGGGTGGATAGAAGTCTGAAAGGAGATGATGGAAAGCTGGAACAGAGTAGAGTTGTATTTGGTAGCTCACACTATCCAACTGCCGGCGGCGAGAACTTGCGGTAAGACCGACGTGCCAGCGTAGTTCTGGGCATGGCCTCCGCAGCTGCTGGCACAGCCTCGGTGGTACGGTGGCGACTACGATCCTCGTCGCACTAAATGTGCGGGATCGCGTGGTACCCGGTCGCGTATCACCGTTACACTATTGGACGCCACCCGCGTCTTGCTTATCGCTGGTACTGCCCTAACCCCCAGCTGTTGCCGTGCCAACAGCCCTGCATATGCATGGCCCTGTGAATTGCTGCTTGCTCTGCGGATCACACAGCCGCATTACGCGTAATACATGCAGACGCGACACGTCACTGAAGGTGACAAATTATTGGCAATTCCGGAAAATCCAATACGTCTACCACACCTCAACTAGGGTCAGTCAGCAGGACTAACTAATCCGCGTCGATGACAATAATCATCAAAATCGGAACTCCGGCAATGTAGATATAGAGCATCTTGTATGTTACAACATATCTGTACTATTGATTACTATCTGCTTAATTGGGTTAAATGTTGTACAGTATACTTAAAATATAGTCTAACACAATTGTTATCATACAATCGCAAGGCGACTTACATGTCAAACATCATATAAGTTAGCAAGCAAGCAAGCGATATTCCAACTACAACTACAACTACAACTACAACTACAACTACAACTACAACTACAACTACAACTACACCTATAAATGTACGCTATTAAGACCATCGATTTTCCATCAGCTAAATTGAATATGTGACTCGTAAAATTGAAGAGCTTTCTGTGGAGCCTTGCTGTAGAGCACCTGCGCCTCCACCGCGGCGTCCTTCTGGCCATTTACCCTGTTAAGGCCTAATTAGCCATGCTTTCCTCAAATATCAACATCACGGACTTACCATTCAATTGTGAAAAGAAGCTTTCCTTGGTCCGTCTTGGAAATGCTCTTGATTTCTTTTATCTTAGTCTCCCAGGAGCCAAGAGGTAAATCAGCAACTTCGTCGTCTCTCGCTCCATTGGCTTCACTCGAGGCGTCCTTGGTTTCCTCAATCTTCTGTGCCTTCTGCCGCCTTGGACCAGTAGGCGCACCGCGCTTTCTCTTCACATTCGCCGGAGGCTCAGGTCGGCCCCCGATCTTCTCCAGGTACTCTTCAACCATCTCCCTCGCGCCACTAGACAATATTGTTAGCAACTCACACATGACTCGACCGTATACGAGTAGACATACACTAGATTAGATTCTGGCTCCCAAGAATCATCCTCTGGTTTATCGTAGCCCAACCACTTGATATAAAACAGCAGCTCGCCTTTCTTATTAAAGTTGTGCCCCTTTATCGCCTCAACGGTGTACGTATCCTCATCGTCGTCATCGATGTCACTCTCGACAGGCTCCTTATTCCGGCTCATACTTGTGCTCGTCGTCGACTTTAACGAACTCGGCGGTTCTTTAACGTAATAATTAACAACTGGAGGCTTTCGCGATGACGATCGTGGTGTGGAGTTCGTCGAATCGGTTATTGCTTCGGTCCGCGTTCTTTTACTGGCCAGAGTGCCTTCGCCAGCAGTAATATTTTTGCCGCCTTCTGACTTTTCAGTGTCAGGATTTGCGCTTTTTTGACCGGACAGTTCTTGATCGGATTCTGGCGCCTTCGACGTAGATCTCTTGTGAGGCGACGGTACCTTATTCCAGAGTGATGCCAAGTATCCTATTATTTGCAAGTTGAATTAGTATCGGGCTATAGAATAACAACCGTAGACATCGGTACTCCAGGACAGCCACAAAGGGCACAATGGTCGATCGAACAGTTCAAATCGAACAAGTTGGTTCGATTAATCGACACGAAGCTCAATCAATGCAAATTCTCGTCATACGGCGAATGCATATTTCATGATCGTATTTCAAGACTAAAATATATTCCGCACGTCCGGGGACCCGTCATATCACAGAAGAATATGCAGTAAAGTGAAGTAAACAGATGCAACTAACCTGACATCTATTACAAGTCAGCGACACCAATTGCTTACCCCAGAATCAGTTTTTCCTCCCAGAAACTCAAGCTGCGTAACTTGCTAGCAATCTCGTAATGCAAATACCAACGGCTGGTAAGGTATCGCGATTGAGTATTATATGAGAAGTGAATCGAATCACAGGGGTTGGCAGGTCGACGCGCAGGGGCGCGGGTTGGCCTGTCTTCCATAGGGATAGGGTTACTTACAAATGAGTGCTCGCGCTGGGTCGCACACCACACGGGCCGCAAATAATCCAGAATGCACACAGTAGAACGCACAGAACGCGAAGAAAGAATATATTACCCACATTAAAGAAAATAACTAAACTATTCCTAAAGTATGAGGGAACAAAGAACCAACACCACCCAACCGTGCCACAAGTTCGACAACAAGCGCCAATCTTAGCCAAAATACCAACGGCGAAAATTAAACAACTTTTCCAGATCACGTCGTAGCAATAAGTGCCCTAGGCAAAGTACGGGAATAAAATATGGAGTACCCTTCGTAGTCTCGAATCTTCATGTTGATCCTCCACCATGAAGACGGTTCCGTCAGTAGCGACCGCTGCGCCTTGAGCAGAGGCAGCTAGTCGTATCTCATTCTCTCGCCCATCTCGTCGGCCAGTTTGAGAATATGTATGATGATCGTCTGTAATATCTGCTACGGCATTAACTGGTTGCTCGGCACCACTTGTTGCGTGCGGGGCATTAGTATCAGTCCGAACCACGGTGACACCTTGCCTGAAAGCGATGTCTTGCAGCTCATATTCGTCGTTCTGGTCGTCACCGTCTCTGTGTGACCGCCGACGCCACGGTCGCGTAAATCGACTGAAACTAGTGAGACCATGTTCCTCGCCGAAACGGTCGCGTCTCATACGCCTCTCACGACGGACCGTAGCATTTGTGATGCGAAGCGTCGACGGAATGTAACCTCGTGGTAGAGCAGATTGTTTGCACAGAGGACATAGCGATGATTGGTGTTCTAAAAATCCGTCGATGCATTCGAGATGATAGATGTGCAGACAGGGCAATTCGCGAACAAGGGTTATGTCGGGAATATAGTCCTCGAGGCAGATAGGGCATGTTGTTTGGCTAAATTCTGATATTGATAACGGCGTCGAAGATGGCGCCGGTGGGCCCTCGGATGAGAGATTGAGCGTGGTTGTGGTTGTTGGAGTCGGGTGCTGTAGCTGACGGTTATCAACTTCTCTCTTGGTTGATGGATCTTCCGCTTGGTCTGTTGAACGTCTAACATAGCGTGCATCACCTGGTACGTAAACTCGAACAGGCAGCTTATCCAGAATCCAGCGAGGCACTGTCAGACGCTTGATTCCCAGGGCCTCTAAATCAATTTCACCATTCTCAATTCTTCGCCGTAGCCGCCTCCGGTTTCGATATTGTAGTAGATGCACACCAACTGAAGTTGAGACAGCCGCCAATAACAGTACTGCTAGAGCAATGACTAAAAATACCCACAGCCCCGGAACCTTATTTGAATCTGGATTGTCAATCTCGACTGCAACACGAACATAGTCTCGAAAATCGAAGTATTTGACTAGTTCTGACCCATTCGGCACTCCGGTCATATTTCCCGAATATGCCGACAAGTAGTCAACAAGCTCGCCGCCAATACTGTTCGGAACGTAGTAGATCGAGTACGTCAATCCATCCGTGTTCTCAATCCAATCGGCAGTGGGTATTGCGCTCGAGTTATCACTCAGGCCGCCAGATCCGTCGTCGTTCGGCCCGTAGAAAATAACATCCTGAGCACCGTCATGATGTGCCCTGTCCATCCAGATTCGCGCGCAGCTCGGGCTAGTCAGCGGCGCGAGCGCGACAAGATTGTACCGTAACGGTAGTTGTGATATATGCGTAACATTATTCGGTAGCAAGGAATTCCCGCAATCGTCAGTATGGTCTATGGTGGGGACGTATAGCAGTGCCGAGAGGTCTAACCCATTGTCCTTTGATGCTTCGTAAAATATCTGGCCGGAGTAGTAATTCAGTCTAAAAGACAATGATTCGGGCACTGTCGCGACCTCGAAGTCATCTCCAGCATTGTTCTTGTTCGGATTTGGGACGACGAGCACACCGAAGTACATGCCGGGGTGCTTTTCGTTAGACACCATTTTGGCCTGGTGCGTGACGGTATGTGAAGCAAGAATTATTGAACTGTCCGAATGGCCGTGAAGACCACTGAATATTTCGTATGCCGCTAGAGTCGACTGGGACTTCGTGACAATCGGTTGATATATGATTACTGTAAAGCTGCTGGTTGCACCCGAGGAGAATATTGTAATCTCTGGCTGCGGTACAGTCGCTATGCGCCGGAGTATGTGCAGGAGCACAGCTATTCGCGTCGGATTGTGCACACATGCAACCTCTGAGCAACAAATCTCGCGTAAGCAACGAGTAAGTATCGAATGAATCCGCGCTTCCTGAGCTCTAGAATAAGGCAGAAAGAGACAGAGTTGAGTGGTAGGGACTTTTTGCGGTACTTACCCCTGATATGCTACTTATATGTAGATATGCACTAGTGCGCTAATTATGACCTCTGTGAGAACAGCAGGACATTTTTGAGCCTATCAGGCTCTACGGAAGGCGAGAATGCAGAATAGTCTTGATGCGATAAATCCTGCAATGCGGTTGTGAAAAGAGAACAACTACTATGCGTGAGACCAAAAACGTCGCGGGGGATAACTGTGCCGGGTGGTGATGACGACGTTTCCGCCACGCGGGGCCACCGTCCACTACTCATTCATGTAAAGACAATAAATTAATAGTCTTAAATTACTTTTTTCAGAGTATTTACTTTTCGGTCCTCACGATTTGGTCACCAGTCGAAGAATGATCGTTAGGGCGAATATTCTGCAATCAGAAACTCTTGTCTACTCTATACTCGTCGCCACGTTCTCCATATACATGGCACAAAATCCAATGCACCCCGCCTATCGACATTTACAGGGATTCAATATCAAGCGAAACTAAATTCGTCCCTGACCCACTGTGGTTCCATACCTCCGTCCCATCGCTCTCGTGTCAGTAACCACTTCGATACCTCAAATAATCGCAGCGAGCCAGGCCTTCGCGTTTTTCTACTGGCCAATGCACCAAGCAACTCTGATACCATCTTCTCTGGAATTGCAAGGTGCTCCTCTGGACCCCATTGTATTACCAGCATGTTATCTTCAACTGGTCTATGCCGCGAGAGGTACGGCACACATGGCGTCAGTGCAAACGTGCAGCAACGCTGATTTGAAGGAAAAATACAACCACCAACATTCGTCTTTGCATATCTCTGTAGACTGGCTATCCACCATAAGAGTTCGTACCATCGCTCGTCAAAGTCGTCCTCACCTTTATTTGGCACTACCCAGTCAAAATGAACGCGTTCAACGCCCATGGCGCAGTCGACGTAACCTTGCAAAATGTCTTTTGTCATGTAGTCCCAGTTTACCCGTGTTAAGTCGAGAACTTTCCAGAATTTGGGTGTCGATCGGACGGCGTTGCGCCAAGTACGACTCAAGGACTGGAATCGAACGGCAGTCCGAAAGTCCATATCCACATAGCTGAGGACGTCAAGTAGGATCTCTATGGGCAGATGTGCTGCAGGGTCTAACAAATTTCTCGACTCTAGTGGATCGGGCGTGGCAGTTGAAGGTGGCGATGATACCGGAGACGAAAGAGTAGTTGCGACTGTCGAATCAGCTGACTTTGGTGAAGCCGAGATGGACAACGATTGGATCCCTTGAGTTATGGCAGATATATCAGTCAAAACTCTTGAATCCAGCGTTTCAATGCACTTGAAACATTGTTAGCATAGCCGTGAAATACAAGCACCAGTGACGGTACGTACACCTTTGAGAACCATCTTGCCCGAAACCAGTCCTGAGAAGCTT
This sequence comes from Lipomyces tetrasporus, assembly GCF_029532465.1. Lineage (NCBI taxonomy): Eukaryota > Fungi > Ascomycota > Lipomycetes > Lipomycetales > Lipomycetaceae > Lipomyces > Lipomyces tetrasporus. Next base: position 787,612 of record NW_026611608.1, read on the forward strand.
CTCCCTCTTTTTGACATCAAGTCATCTAACTCTGAAATGCCAGTAGCATAGATTTCCCTTGCAAGATCGTATTTGCTTAAGCGCTCATATGCGAGACCTGAAAGCCAATATCCCTAATTTTAATATTCAGCATGCTGATACTTCGGCATATAGACGACTATTAGTACCTACTCGGTAGTTTTCCTTATTTTCGTCTATCATAGTCATCCCATCCGCCAGTGCAAATTCCGGGTATTTCTTTCCCAATGCGGCTAAAGCTCTATGATATAATTCCTGTATTCGAAGTCCATAATTGAATTCCATCTACCCTCGTTAGAGTCAGATTGTAACAAATCATGCCAATAAGAATTGCCTTCGTAAACCTCACTATGGCTGTCAGGTACTGATTACACTGCGACGCATACATAGCAGCTGCTCTCGCCTCCTGATATGCGGCATCACTCGTCTTCTTGACGTCTTTCTTCTCCGGATCCATGAACGCCGACAATGCCGAATCTACATTCAGCGCTTTATGGCTGTCTACAACCGGCGCTAACAGCCCTGCGCTTGGGGGGACAAATGTTATTGGCAGAACACTTGGCATCGCATTTGTGTGGCGAATAGGCCGTAAAGACAAATTATTCGGATTACTCGTTGACCATGCTAATGTTGGAAAGCTGGATTCTTGAAGGCGGGGATCTCATTATCATTGCCGCTCACTTATCTGACAATATTCAGGGGTACTATTTTAACTTCCTCTACAATGACGCGGCGGTCTCATCGTTCACGACTTAGTCCCAATATTTTACCATAACTTAACTACAAATGGTATTTAGTAATATATCGCCTGTAGGTACCCAAAACGAATGGCCTATGCCGCCTATTAAATCTACTTCTCGTCCGTGTAAATAATATCCATACACAACTTCGCAACTCTCTTGAAAAAATACCGCCACTCCAACGGATCGCCTTTCGATCTCGAGAACACGACCTCCACAAAATTATCGTACTGATGCCGAGCAGTGCATTTGATGGTACCCATCATAACACACTTTCTTCTATCGAATGTCGTGACAGAGATCAGTAATCCGTCATATCTCGTGACGTCATGTGATTCATCTACTGGAACAGCGAGTTCATGTAATGCAGCGGCTAAGCGCGATGACAATGACTGTAGAGGCACGGCAGCAAAAAATTTGTTCATAGTCGTTGGAGGACAGAGTTCGTTAAACCGGCTGGCTCGTTGCGTGAGAGAATCAGGAATTTGTGCCAGCTTTCGCTGCGAAAACTGGAGGAGCGAAACGTCGTCTTGTATACTTCCCGACTGACTAAAGGCGCCCTGGACACTAGCCTGCTTCGCCCCAGCCATTGGTTGTGATTGCAAGCGAGTGGCGCTTACAATATTTAGTTCTCGTGGATTCAGCACTATGTTTGCTTTCAATTCTGTCGGCTGTGAGCAGGAGTGAAATCGATCAGACATGGGCCGTTGGTCATCCCGAATATTCGGCTCGTCAACATTGATGTGCATACTAAGTATCAATCTCTCGGCTAATCTGATGGGATCCGCGCACTGGCCGTTTGGTGAGATTAACTTGTTCGGCCTTTTAAACCAAGGATGCATGCGGATATTCTTCAGTGGCATCCTTTCTCTTGGATTCTCTCTCATTAACTTCCTTAACAGCGATAAAACATCGCCTGGTAGTCGGTCCCATGGATAGTCTTTAACTTTCCCTTTAGACTTCTTGTATCGAGCATAGTCGGGATCGTGACTCACCGCCCACTGCCATGGGGTGCATCCTGACAATAAAACAAACAAAGCAACCCCACAGGACCAAATATCTGCCAAATCGGAGTCGTAAGACTTCCGACTCACAACTTCCGGCGCGCAATACGGCGCACTACCGCAAATCGTAGTCGACTGTTTCCGAGTTCCATGCCTCTCAAAAACAGTAGCAAATCCAAAATCCGAAAGCATCAAGTTCCCGTCTGCATCGAGCAAAATATTTTCTGGCTTAACGTCCCGATGCGCAATTCCCTGTGAGTGTATGAATTCAATCGCGCCTACTAACTGCTGAAAATACATCTGGCAAATATCCTCGTGCACGCCGACATCAGGCTCGATCTTGTCAAACAAGTCACCGCCCATTGCCGCCTGCATTTTCAGCCATATCCAGTTTTCATCTTCATTGTATCCAAATAATGTGATGATATTTTTGTGCGCAGAACATGCTTTATGCAGTGTGATTTCGCGGATGATATCTTTCGATGAAAGACCACCCCTTGACTTGGCTGTTGGTTTGTGGACAAACTTCACGGCGAACACGGAAGTCGCCTTGCCAAATACTTGACATAAGTGCACACTGTAATAAATTTCAGCATTACTCCAATAAACAAATTGTCTATACGTACGTGGCAAACGCGCCTTGGCCGATGGCATCACCCACGTAGAATCCTAGATTCTTCGGTAACTCCAGCGGCGCTGTGGAGTCCCCCATAAAATAATCCCAGAGAGAGTGCCCTCAATTTCAGCAACTTCTGCACAAATTGTGGAAAGTTTTGGGACGGATACTTGAGACAGGACGAGAGTGAAAGAGATGGAAGTGTTTACATGTGTTTACACGCCGTTGCTACAACAACGCAACCCCTACCCTCGAAACTGACCGCGAGATTGCTACCAAATTAAAGGTGGGAGAGGTGGTTTTGTTTGCTGTGCCCCGCGCCCCTGAATTTCAAGTTTTTTCTGATTAAAAATTTGTGAGAGAGCGTTCATTGCCCACTTCCCGCTTCTTCTACATATACCGCAAATATGCCGAAACGAAGAAGAGATGAGAAAGCTCAAGATGAAAAGAAGCAGAGAACAGACACTTCAGCTTCTGGACAACAAATATGTGCAGACATACCAAGCGCAAAAGGGCATGGTGCCGACAGTCAGCCGCTAACAAAAGCTTCCAGCAGTCTTGCACCGATTCTGCGAGTGATAACAGGCTCATATGAACACCAGCTCCTATGTCTTTCGTTAACTACGGGTATTTCAGCGTTCTCGTCAAAAAAAGATGTCGGGTCTAGTGACGGTAATTTTTTCACACCCATATTTCATTTTACACCGCATACTGCATCGATCAGAACTGTTGCCCACGCCAAGCGATACCTTGTTACAGGCGGAAATGACGAGCATATCCGACTATACGATCTTCAGAAACGGAAAGAAATTGGAACCTTAATGTTCCACGAGGGCAGCGTTACGTGTCTTGAATTTGTCTCACCGGTTGTCGGAGAGGACGAGGAAAAATCTGCAGGCGGCAATGGAAAATGGCTGATCAGTGGGGGTGAGGACGGCAAAGTTTTGATTTGGCGTACAAAAGACTGGGAAGTTCTTGGGGATATGAAGGGACATAAGGGAGCAGTTAATGATATTTCTGTTCATCCGTCTGGCAAGATCGCGTTGAGCGTTGGCAGGGACCGGACACTTCGCTTGTGGAATTTGATGACGGCGAAGAATGCGAGTGTGTTGAAATTAACTGGCGGTGAGGCTATTCAAGTCGCTTGGAGTACGAAAGGTGATAGGTATGCGGTTGGGTGGCAGAGAAAGATAGTAATCTACGATATGGTAAGGTTTCAAGACGCTACTTAGGACCAGTGAGACATTCTGACGATAATTAGTCCGCCAAACCTCTTTCTTCGGTTGAGCTCAATTCACCCCTATATAGACTTCGATACGCGTCTCTCAAAGACACACATGGCGAACAAAGTCAGGTCGAGTATCTTGTCACTTCCGATTCGACCGGGTCGATTACATTCAGAGACACCGCCAGGGCTTCGGAGGACGATATCCCAATCGCCTTTGAACTAAAGGCACACACCATTCGAGTCAAAGATTTTGATTTCTACACTCGCGCTGCGCCATCGGTCCTCTGCCCCGATGGAAAGGATGCGAAAACTGATACGGCGACGTTTATGTCGAGCGTTTCATCAGACGGCAAAATTGTCATTTGGAACTTGAACGCCCGCGAGCCTATCGCCGTATATCAAACCAACGAGCGCCTCAACTGCTGTACTCTGGTGGCAGAAGAAGTAGAAAAGTATGATACCAGGAAAACGGTAAAGGACGCCGAGCAGAGTGAATACGAGAGCGAATAGAAAGGCAAGGCATTATGGACTTTAATTAAACGTGTTGTATTATATTGTATATTAAATACGCTCACTTAAGCACGCCCATTCTTGTCTAGTTCACCAGTTAACATCTATGCGTATCCCTACCCAGTAAACAAATATAAAATAAAACATGTCATGCTTTTTATATTATACCAAATTTTCTGTTACCGAACCATGAATGTTTCCCGTTTCCTTTTTCCCATTAACCATTCAAACAAATAACTTTTGTTGTCCTTCGTCTATACCTTTCTTACCGATAAGACGACCGAGAATAAATGACTAAGGAAAAAAGAAACAAGCGAGAAACGCAAACATCACACCCAACGGAATAAGAAAGAACAATGTCCCACAGAATACATATCAAACATAGCCCCGGAACATTTATAGTATCAAACGCAAAAACCGCAATATACACATGATGAGGAATACGCATACCCAACTTATTCCCGAAATAATAAGCGAAAAATCTATGTAGAAATATGAAAATCCTCATATATAGTCATACACATGTCAAACTGTCACTGGCGTGCCACAAGAATAGGAGCAATTCTATAGCTAAACGGGAAAAATCAAAAGTAAAAGAACGTATAACAGCAAACTCGACCATCATTTGCCGCCGGCAATGAACCTCTGTGAACTGTATATAAAGAGATTTACCACCAGCTGCTCTGGGAGTTTCCTCCGCCATATGACGAACCGCCGTTGCCATAAGACGATCCGGAGTTATATCCGCCACCATAGGCGGCGCCGCCGCCATATCCGCCACCATAGCCAGACGAACCGCCGCCATATGCCGACCCACCGTAGCCGCTGTCGTAGCCACCTCCTCCGCCGCCTCCACCACGACGGAAGTCGCGACTGCCACCACCACGACCACCACGGCCACCGCGGCCTCGACCAGCGTAGCCACCTTCGTTAGCGACTGCCTCCAAGAAATCAGGCACTTCCTGGTTGGCTTCCCTCAGGATATCAATTAGCTCCTTGACGACACCGCGGTTACCACGGTTGAAGAAAGCAGTTGCAATACCCGTGTTACCGGCACGTCCCGTACGGCCGATACGGTGGACATAGTCGTCTATATCAGATGGAAGATCGTAGTTGACAACGTGAGTGACATTGGGAATGTCGAGACCTCTGGCAGCGACAGCAGTAGCAACCATGATAGGAGCTCTGCCACTTCGGAACATTTCAAGAGCAGCCTCACGTTCGCGTTGAGTACGGTCACCATGAATGGAAGTGGCCGGGAAGTTCTGGTTAATCAAGAAGTCGCAAAGAGAGTCGGCCATACGCTTGGTCTCAGTGAAGATCAAAGTAAGACCGCCCTTGTTCGAAGCAAGGATGTCAAGGAGAACAGATCGCTTGTCGTTATCCTCGACGTACTCGACCTTCTGGGTAATGTTCTCCGAAGTTGAACCGACACGTCCAACTGACAGGAAAATGTAGTCCTTCAAGAAATCACGAGCTAGCATCTGAATATCCCTTGGGAAGGTAGCAGAGAACATAAGAGTCTGTCTGTCCTTCACCGAAGGCATATCCTCACCCTCGACGATTCGTCGAATTTGGGGTTCGAAACCCATATCAAGCATGCGGTCAGCCTCATCGAGAACCAAAAACTTGATGCTAGAGAGCGAAATGCGTCCACGCTCGAGAAGGTCGACCAATCGACCAGGAGTCGCAACCAAAAGGTCGCAACCACGCTCAATCTGGCGCAGCTGGCTGCCAATATCAGCGCCACCGTAAACGACACATGGCCTGACCCACGATCGGTAAGCGAATTTCCGAGCCTCGTCGTAGATCTGAGAGACAAGCTCACGAGTTGGAGCGAGAATCAAGGATGTAGGGAACGCCTTTCGAGTTCTGACGAAGTTGTTAACCGCCGACTCCTGGCGAGGTCCAGCAGGGCCTTGAGTATAAGCCTGTGAAAGAATGGGGAACAAGAAACCTCCGGTCTTTCCAGAACCTGTAATATATTCAATTAGCACTCTACGGCCAGAAATCCGTGGCAAAAAATGCTTACCAGTCTGAGCGCAAGCCATCAAATCTCGGCCGCCGACAACAATCGGAATAGAATACTTCTGGACAGGAGTAGGCTTGGTATAACTATATTCACATCAGTTAATTGTTCAGATCTAATATAGATGTCATAACCTTACCCCGCTAACTCGATATTCGAAAGCAGAAGCTCCTCGATTGGAGGCGCGGTGAATGCGGTAATTGGGTCTGGAACATTGTCTCCAGACGCCTCAACGGGAATTTCATCGTAGTTGTCGAAGTTGATACCGGTACTCTGTCTGCTTCCGTCGCCAGGCTCACCAAAAAGCTCCTTCTCAACCCTAGGGTCTTTCGGACCAGGAATGTGTTGTCCATCGACGAACTTGCCATCAGAACCGCCAGATCGCGAACTTCGGTAGCCGCCACTGACGCCGTCCGCGCGACCGCCATAACCACTATCACGACCGTAGCTGCGACCGCCGGCGTAGCCGTAGCCGCCACCGCGAGAGCTGAAGTTGTCGCCGCCATAGCCACCACGACCACCACGACCACCATAACCGCCACGATCGTTGTTATCGTAACCACCACCACCACTAGTACTGGAATCGTTAGCCAAAATTCATCCACATAGTATAAATTCTAACGCCAGTAATATAGAGAGAGTGTTGAACAGAAGGATACTGGACAAGACTGGTACACATGCTTGAAACAAGCGGCAACCCAGCTTGAGGCCGGGGCCGCCACATCTTAAGCTCACCCTCTTGGCCATAATCTCTGTGATCTCACGCCGTACCAACATAAGATCATATCAAATCTATTACATACCCATTGCTATACTTGGACGAAGAAAGATCACCAAATTTTCGTGCGTGCGGAGGAACATAGGTTCGGCGTTGCTCGCCGCCCCAAGATTGCTCGCCGCCCTGGTCCTTAATACTCATGCCGTCAAACGTCTCTGAAATATCCGCCATGTTGAAAGAAAGACAAGAATATAGATCGGAAAGTGTATAGTGAAATCAAGGGATGTACAACTAAAAAGTTGCGGGAGAGGGTAAAGATAAAAGTAAAGGAAGGGTTGGGCTAGAAAAAAAGTTGGAAAAAAGTTCGCTGTGGCGGCGGCAACTGTAGCAGCAGATCTGCTAACGCGCGATCAGCCTCAAGCAAATTGATTGGGTTTAGGGTTGTTCCCACTAATGAATGACGTTACCCTACCGATCTCAATACGCGTGTCAGGCGCGTGTTCGATGCCGCAACGAGTTTGCCACCAACCTCGCGTCCAGCTCTCACGTTGGTTTGGTTTAAGTCGCCGTATCGAGCGCCGCAAGGACAATATGGATTAGATTATCGAATATTCAATATGTAATCCTTGGATATTGGAATTTTTGCGGTTGCAAAATATAGGTTGTCGACCCTGGCTTAGGTCGCCGCTGCTGCAAGTAGGCAAGTTGCGGTGGCCTTGAGCGTATGTCATAATCCGCATCATCATTAACTACCTCAACTCTTTACTCGTTCTCTTGATATATATAATATATATATTTGCTAGTCATGGCAACTTTAATACTCGGTTCCGAAGCTCGGAGCCGATGCGAGACGATTTCCGTCTGTAATTGGTCGGTCTCCTGCAGCACCTGACAAAACTTCTCAATGGAGAGCGTAGGCTATGCGAAATATGCTTTATACGATCAATTACATGGTTTATATATTAATCCATCTAGTTCCATTGCTTCTTGATGTTCAGTGTCCATGTAAATAGAAGGTGCGTAGTGTTGTCGTCGTCCGCAAACTTGGACGTAATATCATATGAACCACGAGCAATCAACCCCGACGGCGCTTCCTCCTCAATGACTGGCATAGTTAGCGAGGTCCATAGTACTCCTTAGTAAGGCAACTTACATGTCTTCTCATAATATGGCTTCTCGAGTGTGTTTGGAGAGTAGCTGCCACACACCTGTTGTGTTTTAGTACACACCGAATGCCACATCATGAATAACCACTGTCTACTCACCTCATCACTTTTGTCGACTCTAACACCCTTTCGCTTAACGAGTTGCAAGTAGCGCAGACCAGTAATGATCTCGTGCTGAACGCGGAATCTGATGCGAACTTTGTACTGCGATCCTTCTTTAAGCACAATTGGCCGGGCCTTCAGCTGCTCAAGAGCGTCTGAAACATCAATTAAGGTCCACACGCTTACAAGTGAATCAGTACTTACTTGGCTTGTCCAGGTCGACCGAAATTGTCTCGTGTCCCTGTACATGCAACTCCAACCGCAGGATGACAACCTTGGTAAAACCAACGTCAGGCAAATTTGTGCGAATCACAAAATAAACATTGTCCAGGCTAACCTTTCGATTGTCTCCTGGCGTACCAATTGAGCCAGACATTGCTCCGCTGGTAAGACCCAGAGATTCCTTCCATTTCCTCAGTGATGGATCGTCGTCGTCTACATTCCCCGTAATACGCTATAGTCTTTAAATTTGAATGTGCTAACACAAGAATGGCATACCTAGCTTAACATATTCTTCGACAGTCTTTTTTAATCCAACTTTATATCTAATGCCCAAAAAGGAAGGACCAGTCAGTCACATAACTTTTGACTATCTTCAACGTCGTGTCGCATACCCCTCACCATCCTCGTGCACGAGCTCTTCATCCTCCACGGTGGTAGCGTCAGCCATTTTCAATTTCACTTGTCAAGAATTATAACGCAACGGAAATTGTATGTGGGATGGAATCGTAATTTTTTCGTTTAGTTCACGAACTTGGGGCTCAGCCGCATGGCCAGGGGCCGCCATGCGCCGGCCGTATCCCCAAGTACCATAACTGATGTGCATTTATGTCAATACCACAACTCATCCTGCCTGTTGTTTGCTACAGCAGTCTATTTTGTAATCGGTCGTTTTTGCCAACACCTAATACTGGTTCTGTGTTTTCTGAATTTCTTGTGATCACTGCTTTACTTATTTAATTGTATCAAGTATCAAGGTTGCTCTATATAATAGCTGCTGTTTCGCTGCTGTTTCCACCTTGCGCCTGTCATCTGCTCATATCATGACTCCAAAGTATCCGTCAATTTCTTTTCAAGCACCTACAGCCACAGCTCTCCACCATCCATCCATGCAGGCAACATTGTTCATACGGATATTGCAAGTCATCATTTCGACTATTGTACTAGGAATTGCGGGCTACAACCTTAACATCAAAGCATATGGGGTCCAAGCAGCCTGGATTTACATTGTAATCGTGTCTGGATCGTCGTTACTCTTGACTCTCTGGTTCCTGTTTCGTATTTCTGGATATACAGCTCAAGAGTATTGTGCTACTCATGCTATATGGTGTGTTCTTTGGCTCGCAGCACTTTCAGTTCAATTACACTACGTCTTGACTCCGCTTCCATGCACCTCGTTTGACGACGATACCGATGTCACCGATATAGTCGAATGGTTTGAACGGAATTCCTGCGAGCGAGAAATTGTACTTTTGTCTTTTATGCTCGCAGCCGTTATCATCTGGGTAGGTTGCGCGGTCTTGTATTCCACAGTAACTTATTTCCGCCGGATCTCTTGTGGAGGAGACTCTGTCGGTGTTCCAAGTGCTAGGAAGGGTCAGATTGGCATCGTGGAAAAAGCTTACGAAGATGGAATGGCCCAACAGCATGACTCTCCGAAGGCGCTTTCGAACATCGAAAACAGCTCCCGACCGTCTCCTCGCGCAAGTGTCGATGCCGCTGTCCCAAGCCCATATCAAGTATTTGTCAATACTCCTGTGGTAGAATCTGTTGGTCAGTCTCTGGAGATGCCGTCACATCCAACAGAAGGTAGTATTCGGTCATTCAAAAGCCGGTCGGTGGACGAAAGACCGTCGGTGGATGTGCCGACAAAGGACGAGGATAGACAGAACAGAAACCAAAAAAAAGAAAAGGTTGTCGTGACTGTCAATGCGCGTTAACGTATTGCTAATGCTCACTCAAAAAGTTGAAGGTCACACAATGGATTATAGTTATATGATTTGAGAGCTATTTCTTGGTACATAATTATTTCACTGCTATGCGCATTAATGAGCATGCCGAGTAGATGGCTTAAGGACATTACCGTCGATATAGCAGTATGACATTGACTGCACAAGCTTAGGTCTGTTACTCTAAACTCTCACAATATGAGAATATAGACACTTATACATAAGTCATAACCACTTTTGCAGCTTTAACTACCAGAAATGCAAAGACAAATGAATTTATTAGAACTCACACCGTACGTAGTTCCTACAAACTGCCAAATGCCAAGTCATGAAGTCATTCACGCCCAAAGTTTTAAACCAATTTACACACGCAACCTGCCTAATACGCCAAAGACTTTAATTCTGGACTCTAAACTTTGGAGGGATGTTCATATTCTGGTCCTTAATTGCCTGATCTTCTATGTGATGGAATAGTCGTTCGTGTTCGCTAGAATATTCGTCAGTGAAATTCCACTTGCGTTTGTGCCAAAGCAGTCGTACATATCTTCGGCGTGATTCAACTATATACCTCCATTAGCCATTGATCGATCAGAATTCAACAAGTAGCACTTACATTCTCGTCGTTTTCGTCCTCCGAGTGATATTTCAGCCAGTGATGAACTATTAGTACCGACACTAGTCAGTACACTTTCTTCAGCCTCTCGCCCTCAGTAACGTACTCTCATATTCGTACTCCACATCACCATGGTGACCTGGCCCTAGTCCAAAGTCTGGTAGCTCGCCTCCCTTCTGTGTAAATGCTAACCACTCATCCATCGAAACGGATCCATCTCTATCTGTGTCCATGAGCCCGACGACCGTACTGTACACTCTATCCTGTTCTTCAGCTGATATCGGCTCCTTTCTGTGTCCTGTCGGGTCGGCCGTCTGTAGCACTCCGTAAATCGACAAAATGTCTTGCTTTGTCCAGTAATGCGAGTTATCCGAATCATGCAGAACAAAGAATGAAGCAGCGTCGTAGTTCTCAATATTGTGCTCCTCTCTCATGTGCAGGGCAGCCCATGATTCAGCCGCACTTACGCTGCCAAACGAAAGCAAGACTGTGAATGCGATTGGCAAGATAATACTTCTCATTTTGCGGTCGTATAAATTGGTATTGATGAATTATCTAACAAATAAAGGCAACCGTGAGCAGAATCCTGCAGTGAAGTACTATTTCATGTGTCTCATCCCTGCGGACACGGCTGCGGCTCAGTTATAGTTGTGATCCTGTCCATGATTGTGATCCAGGGGCAAATTGTGACCCAGACGGTTTTAGAGGTGCTGACCATGAGCCCAGCTTTGCTTCTCGATCATCTACGGAAGCGAGAGCATGGTTTTCATAGCGGTTCACATTGGAGCTGGGTTCCATTCGAAAAAGCGCGAGTATGGGTATAACGAACTCTGCCGGAGGTGTGTAGATTACACCAGGATTGACGGGTGTCGCGAGTCTAATTATTATCTAACAGGGCATGTATCGCGGGAACGAAGCTCCTCAATTCGGGTCTCTCGTCTGTTGCTGCGGCAGCACAAGTTTGCAAAATTCTCGAAGATGACGAGATAACCAATTCAGGAACCGGATCCAACTTGACAACTGCTGGTGAGATCGAGTGCGACGCGTCCATCATGAGTACCTATCACAACAGAGGCGCCGCTGTTGGATGCGTTTCTGGTGTCAAGAATCCGGTACTAGCTGCGGAGAAGCTCCTATCGGAGTCATTCAAGCCGCTGTCCCACGGTAGAGTTTCTCCTTTGTACAAATCCAAGAATGACGTCGATTGACCGGGGCCCATTCTGACAAACTGTAGGTTCTTAGTAGCCCATGGAGCTCGACAGTTTGCTGAAAATGTTGGACTGGAGCTTGCCACTAAAGCCGACATGCTATCTGACAGTGCCATAATTCGTTTTGAGCATTGGAATGAGGTCTTCGCTACTGACGTGCGGACGGCGGGGATGCACAACAATCTTGATAACGGGAACGAAGATATGATTACTGACACGGTAGGTGTAATCTGTCTCGATCAGAAAGGCGAGCTTGCAGTAGCATCTAGTTCTGGTGGGGTTGCGATGAAGCAACCTGGCCGAATTGGACCAGCGTCAATGATCGGAAGTGGTGTGTGGACAGCTACGACTCAGGACCGTAAAATTGCAGTCTGTTCTAGCGGTAAGGATAATGCAGCCCCGGAATTTATTCAATACTAATGCCGGTAGGTACCGGAGAGGACATAATAACAACGAATCTAGCGTATCGCTGTGCTGAAGCACAGTTGACTGCAACGGACGAGCTAGAATCGCTCTCGATGCTGATGAAAAATGACTTTTTGCGCTCACAAGCAATACAGCTTAAACCTCCTGCTGCGGGAATATTGTCAATCAAGCTCACAAAGAGTGATGAAAGTCACATGTTAAGCTTATACTACGCACACACGACTCCGTCAATGAGTGTTGGCTATATGGCTGCTAGTGCAAGAAATCCTACCGTATTAATGTCTCGAATTAAAATCGGAGGTCAGCCTGTAATAGGAGAGTATGCTAAGAGAATCAATCTATTTGACCCTTAAAACAGTTCTGAGTTTCAAAAGACAAACTCCCGCTCCAAACGCCAAAATGCAAATATGCTCTAACTGAATGCTATCGCAAGACTTATGTTAAAGCCTGTTCTTAAATCCCCTTCCGATTATCCCACCTTGCTCTGCCTCCCACCGTTGTACTTCATCCTCCCATTCCTCTTCTGGTGTCATTTTTCTGCCAAACTCCTGATCTAACGCCCTCATGCGCTCCTCCCGTTCGAGTCGTTCCTGCTGGTCATACTCTTCCTTATGATCTATCCACCTCTCCTGAATATCCGCTATGCTACCTAGATAACCTCCTTGCCGAGTAGCTTCCGCCCAAATAGTATCACCCCCAATTTCTGTAGATCCAAAGGTATAACCCGTAGCTTTATCAATCACTGACAATAGCGATATCATAGACTTTTTGTCTTCGACGGCCAGAACTTCAAACTCGACCAGCCCGAAATCCATAATTAGATCTGCAATTGCTTCATTCAAACTGGCAAACTTTCCGCCTAGTAATGTTGGCGATTCTCTTTTTATCAATGGTAGGAGATAGTTGAGATCTTGAACTTCGCTATAGAAATCGAGATTGAAGTCTGGAATGGTTAGCATGAGCTGCAGGCACGCCATTAGAATTACAAATACATAGCCTCACCTAACTTGCCGTAATTACTCAGCAAATCAATCTTGCTCAGGACATTGATATGCGGTAGATCCAGCTGCAGCATGCTTCGCAGCGCAAGCAATAATACGGAAATATATTGGGTGGGTGAGGTGATATAAAACGAGTCAATTAGGTTAACCACAACAAGCCTATAGTCTAACTTTTGCAGTTTTAAGAACAATGATCTTAATGAGTGGTGATGCGTGAACAATTCGACCTGGCCAGGGCAGTCGAATATCAAATAATCGCTACTTCCGAGATTCTTGATCTCCTGCATGAAGTCGTCCCAATTCTGTTCCAATTCCTCCATGGCACGCATTATTCCGCCATTGGGACCAAGCCCCTCCTGTGACATTATATCTTCGATGGTAATGAAGTTCCGTATGTCCAGAGCTGGATCATAATTCGTATGGTCATTTGCAGGATCAAGGTTGATTACCGACGTTTTGCGACCAATTGCCGACAGAAACTGAAGCACTTAACCGCAGATGCATTAGAGACGATGTCACAGACTTCCCTAGATCAATCTGTACATACTTCCTGAGCAATAAGTCGATTTGCCGGATCCTGGCGGACCGATAACCAACTGATAGGCAAGTATTAGTAGCTTTCAATATTATTCCCAAAACTTTACATACTTGGGCAAAAGGCATAGCTGTGACTGAAAACAACAAAATATGAATACCAGAAGACAAATAACAGCTTGCAAAAAGTGAACCAGTTGTCATTCGATCAGTAACTAATTGAATTTACCCCATGGCGGGCGCTGCCAGACGTGATACAATATAAGGTGTTAACTATTCAGCGTTTAGTGCACAGTTGGGTTTCAGCAATTTTTTCTAGATTTCGAAATTCGCTGATCACGAGCCTTACAACGACTGAATTGTTGCAGTTTGCGGGAGAAGAATATACATTTTGCGGATTTAATGGTAAAATTGCTTTTGTTTGGTCGTAAATACCGTCACAATTAAAAGTATGTATGGGTTCTGTAGTGGTGCTGGTGCTCTCCTACCGTGGCGGACGAATGCGTTCTAACTGCCTGTTTGCAGATGCGAGCTGTTTCTATTGCTTTGACTATCGTCGCAGCTGGTGCTGGTAGGTGCCTATTTTTAATTGCATATTTCTAGACTTATATTTATGGACTATAGCCGCCTATGTTATATCGTTTGATTACCGCCGTCGAAATTCTACCGAATTCCGCAAGCAACTGCGTCGAAATGAGCGCAAGCACCAAAAGAACATTGAACTAAGCAAGCAGAAAGAATTACAGCAGTCCAAAAATGAGTTGAAGGGTCTTATTGTCCAGAGTCTCCAGGAAGAGCCTACGTCAGTTAGCAGTGCGGAGGAGTTCGAGATGCAGATGAGCAAAGAGCTTATGAAGATCGACTCATTCTTACATCAAGGTCAGTTTATGTCCCGTAGTCGTAGGGTAATAGTCTGACAGTTCGTATAGGAGAGAAGAAGTACAATGACATGGTCGTTTCGATTTACCGTCTTCTGGTTATACACCCGATGCCTAAACAGATTATTGAAGCCTTGAAAGATAATATCCCGAAGGTTAGCTGCTTGACAGCAATATGAAGACGTGCATTAACTGACAGTACTATAGGAAGTATTGACTCTCCTAAACGAAGCTGTGGAGACCCTGCCTATCCCTGGCTATAACGCTACCGGTACCCCAACAACAGTCTCGGAAGCGACTGCGGCGCCTCCTACGGTCGAATAGATGATGTAACGGTAACAACTTAGGTGGCTATACATTGTATGACAAAGGCAGGTTGTCGAGTAAGATTACTGATGGAAAGGAGCTGTGCTAGATGTCGTATGCTAATGGTCGTTTCTACAATTGTAAGATATTGCTACTAGTGTGGGTTCTGGTCG
The DNA here is from genome assembly GCF_029532465.1 of Lipomyces tetrasporus. Taxonomy (NCBI): domain Eukaryota; kingdom Fungi; phylum Ascomycota; class Lipomycetes; order Lipomycetales; family Lipomycetaceae; genus Lipomyces; species Lipomyces tetrasporus. Next base: position 802,831 of record NW_026611608.1, read on the forward strand.
GTTTTGACGAGTGTACATTTTAACGTTTTTGGTATATAAACACTGTAAGGGGCCGGATCAACTGGGTTTAAGCTCGCAGTATTCATGTTCTCTTGGTTCATGTATTACTTCTGGTGTTGTTTTACAAATAATGTTCCAAGTTTGCAATACACAACATTTTCTCTCCTCTTCATTTTCATAATTGCGATTATGTTGGCTTGAACAAGTACGGCCGGCTTCCTGTGGCCGATGGCTATAGCTATTTCATATCATTCATGCAATAACGGGGCAGGCGCGATAGGCGCGTGTTGAACCCTTGGAAGTAGCCGCACCAACGTCAATTTGGATTTTCCTGCAGGGCGGAACGAAACCCCTTTATTGGTCTCCATTGCGGCGCGCCTCATCCTGGGCCCTGAGGTCGCGTCCTCACTTTCGACGCGTCTGTGAAAGATTGTAGGTCACCACTCAGACACATGTCCATCGGGCAACATCATATATAAGACGTGTAATAGTTTCATATCTGTACATTCAGAAGTCAACTGCAAAGTAGCTCCATGTATTCGCGGTGGGATCATACGGCAATCAAAGTAATATGAAACTGAGGCCCGGCACAATAGGGATGATAGTAGGGACGATTCTACTTTGTCCAAGTACGCTCCTTAGTGTATGGTACTACGAATTAAATATTGACTTCTGCAAATAGTATTATACTGCGCCTATTTTGATTATCGGCGACGGCACAGTCCTTCGTTTCGGCGTTTGATTCGAGATCTGGTGCGGCAGTACCGGAGAAATGAGAAACAGCAAAGACTACAATATTACCGGGACTTGATAGATAAGAGATTAGAAGAAACACCGATTCCAACAAGTGAATGGGAGGTCACGCAATTCATCGTGCTAAACCTAACTGAAGGTGAAAATCAATGCGCGAAAGGTTGGCTCAATTTGTTGGCTAGAGCATGCAGTCTAGATGGAATCTAACGGTGACATCTGTGTAGGAAAGTACGAAGATGCCGCATTAAACTATTACGTTGCTCTTGACGCATATTCATCGCCGCACGAGCTAATGCCATCAGTCTGCTCCGACAAGGTAAGTTGCTAAGTACATCGTTGACATTTCAAAACTTACGCGGATAACAGAATGTGCGAGCCATCTTACGAACGCTCGTGAAAGTCCGTCCGTTCAATCCATCAGAGCCGAGATACCGGACTTCACTACTAGTTGCATAACAGGGAGCTATGGGGATTAACAATGGGCTAACATTACGATTTCTAATGCATTTGTAATATAGGATATTCAGTTGTTATTCGGGATATATGAGTTATGATATGGAAACGGTTAGGGGGTTTGGTGGTGATATTTCTTTTGCGAAGTAATTTGTACATTAGCAAGCCCAGATTGCAACCGGGATGTAGGACAATGTGCGCATTGTGCGTTCGTCGTTATATATATCTCTTTATTAAAGCGCCGTGGTATTATCAATGTGCTTGACTTGATCTTTACGCCTTACTCTTACCCTCGCCCGGAGCCAACGACCGAATGATAATGCCGTTATTTACCTGTGCATTACCTTCCAAACCGACCTCCACATCTCCGCCGTAAGATATAGCCAGAGATGACCCTTTACTATTGATTTCGAGCGCTTGAATCGGTCCCGGATATCGCGGATATTGGCGTAGACGCTTCCGAGCTTTATAATCCCAAAAGCAGACCAAGGAGTCAGCTCCACCGGATACGAATGTGCCGTGTAGAGGATGAAATGCTAAGGCGTTGACCGGATATACGGTATCCATATCGTCTTCCACAGCTCGATGACACTTAAATGCATACTTCTTTGCCTGAACATCTGGACTGGCGTCGAAGAAATCAACTGCTATTCTGCCTTCAATCGAGGACGAGGCGTAACCTTAATCATACATTAGTACAAACGTTACTGTGATGCATCAACCACCGCCAAGCTGTACACACCATCGCCAGTAGGAATACATTTAATGGCCCGTGTCATATATTTCAGGCTACTTTCCCTTCTCTGGAATGGCTCATCCATGTTTCTAATGTCATATATATGAACCGCTCGACCCGCCATTCCAACGACTAGCAGATTTCCTGTGATATCCATGGAAAATACTTTATGAGGTAGACTAGAAGCGCAAACTCGGCTGCTACTTCGGTAATCGTGAAGCTGCACTGTGCGATCCCAGGATCCTGAAACAACTAAGCCAGATGGCCTGTGGAACGAGACGCATTTGATCGCGTCGTCATGAGCACCAAGAGTGCTACATCGGCCACTCTCCAAGTCCACCCTAATAGTTTGTTAGCATAAGTTTCAGCTGTAATTAAGCTCCAGGGCGCACATTCGGACGCGGTTTTCCAATCCGCCAATATATGCACTCCGGCCCAACTCGTCCCAACAGCAGTCCAGTAATGGCGCAACACCGTCGACCCTTGTAAGTAACCTTCCATTTTCAATGGATGTATCGTAGAGGCTTAGTGTAGAGTCCCATGAGCTCGCAAGTAAGAAGCTGCTATATCGTTCGGATGGATTGAAGCGTACTGCCGATATTATATCCGCTGGTGCGTTCTGAAGCTGGACTAGATGAGAGTGAGTATTATTATAGAATACAAATTAGCTCAGCAAGCAGATACTTTACATTGCATCGACATTATACGTTATACTGCCAATAAATTATAGCTGGGTTTGTCTATGGTTCCAAATGTGTAAAGCTGTACAAAGTTTATTGCACATGTTTACATCGACGTGCGGCTCGTAACCACAACAACGACTGAGATCCTCTCTAATTCGAGTGCGCTCATTCGCCCTGGAACAAGGGTAACCAAGGATGGCAAGATCCAAGCCGCTTGGACACTTCCGGGGACGCGTACTCGACTGTGGGTACGGAGGATAAGAAACGGTGTTCGAATAATAGAATTTTCTCTATCACCATTATGTTCCTGTTATTTGTCTAATATGTATATGAATATATACATACATATGAGAGGCCAGCTTCTTGGAGCTGGCCGTTGTTTCTTGTGACCCATGGCAGGGCGCCACAAGACATTTTTGTTGTACTTTCTTGCTAACTTTGTATGTCTGGTCGGCCGTCTAATACAAGTAAGTGTGCATTCCACGGCTAAATTGGATAACCCTAACCTTCTCGTGCTATAGGTGAAGTTATGAGTTATGACGTACTCGGGGAGTCCCAAATCAGTGTAAGTGCAGCGAAGTGGAAACCTGGGACGATCTCCTGTGTTCTAGACGCGGCATTTGACAACTTAAATTGTTTATGAAGGTTCCCGGCTCATTTTATTTACAAGTGCTCTGGAGAACTTGATCTGCAGTTTGCTCTAATACTCTGGAGTAATATTGAATCATGTTTGGTGCTATTTGCGCTGGTCGACCAGGTACGGCCTAGATTGTTCTCGGGACAACTTAGTGCTAATATTGTTCCAACAGTGCAAACAAACTTACAACAAGTTGACGAGACGAAGTTTGTTTTCCTAATTGAAGATGGAGCGCGAGTGAACCATATAGTAGTCTTTCTACTGCCTGGAAGTAAGGTTCTGTTACTGAATTAGTTGATAGTGGCTTTAATATTCACTTGTTTTTAGCTGTTCTTGATCCAAGCGTTGCGGCGTCGGTTTACTTCCAATGGCCTGGAAAACCATTTCAATTGCTAGGAGCGTATGTAGCTTAATCGCTCGTATCAATTCTACAGGAGTACTTACTTTTTCGCTAGCATAACGAATTCCAAGCCATCGGCGATCTTTCGCGTGAATCAAAGCTCAAGCTCCACAACATCTACAGCGACCACGTCAATAGATGACATGGTAGATGACATACCGTCCATAGAACAAATTACGATATCTCTCGGCATTTCAATAGAACCCGCCGCCCAGGTCGAAGCGCAGGTTAACGAATTACGTGCGAAAACGAATGGCAACACAACGGCTTTAGTTACGCGGACCCAACAGAAGTCGCCGGTTGATCCGAATTCCACAGCCGCATTGGCAAATAAGATTATGTCTCATGCATTCAACTTCTTGAGCGGATTTGCTACGCCGGATGGGATGGTTTCGTTGAAGTCGTTTAATGACTGGTGGCAGAAGTTTCAAGTGAAGTTGGGGCGGGATCCAAACTTTTTGGATCGATTAGAAGAATAAGGACGAGAGCTAATGATGGCGTGTATGATATAATCGATCCAACGTGAACTTCAGCTAGAACGTTCGCTATCCCGAGTAGGATCGCACATAGATTAGCGGAGAGGATGTTCGAGATGCCTGTGCATTCTAGATGTGATCTCCAGGTAATTTGGCTCATTCTCAGGAGTGATAACTCCATGACGCACCAGGAAGTCAAGCGTCACTCGTTGAAACTGTTAGCTTTAACAGGACCTAACATGACAACTGTACTCACCCAGTGCAGTATTTGGCTTGTAATTGCCGACGGCTAATTCTTCCTTAACCTATGGAGATGGTTAACATGGGTAGCTTCGGCCAAAAGATGCCAGCCTACCCTTTCTAAATCCCATAAATAGAAGTCCTCTGCTTCACCGTCAACTGGCCTCGGAGGAGGAGTGTCCTCGGTGACCTCCAAGTCATAGCAGTACCTAAGTCCTCGTTAGGCCTACATACACTTCTGTCCCATAGAACAACTTACTGTACTTCCGGCTGCAAAAAGCCACTCTCCCCGCCAGCAGAGCTCGTTCGAATATAGTAATAGCTTACATTTCCCACGCTTCGTGCCTTTTCTTTTATCAAATCCGGATCAAAGCCGGCTTCTTCTCCGCACTCCTTAATTAGCGTGTCAAAAACACCATACGGGTATCCAATTCCTCCGGCGACAGTGTTGTCCAACATACTTGGGTACGTGGCCTTCGTACGCGATCGCCTGGGGACCCAAATCCTCAGTGGTTTGGAGTCAGATGCGGCAACGTATGCCGTCATGTGTACCCCATACGTGACGAATCCAAAGATGGCGGATGCCGACCTCTCGATGGTAAAGTATATCTCCGACGACGGATAATATATCGGATACAATTCGGATCTCCAACCTGTTCATATGATTAGACGTCATATCAATCAGCATCATGGCTATCCACCTGCCTTCCAGAATCCTAAACTTGTTGTCAATCCGCCATTTCAACGCAAGATCGTTCATCATCTTACTCCTCTTCTCAACCGTGTCAAATTCAGGCCGAATGCTAACTCGTTGATCAGCATCACTGACAACAAATAAATCATTTAGATCCCGCAAAGCATCAACGACGAACGGTAAAAGGTAGCCCAAATTAGCCTTAAGATCATGGGATGTGAATTGATAAAGCGAAGATGCAATGATCTTGTGGTCTGGAGAGTTGGGATACGGAAACGAGTCCGCGAGAGCAGTCAGCTCTAAATTAGTTAGCTTTGGCATTGACCGCGAGTCCTGTTTCTTGTCTATAAAACAACAAATTTCGCTGCCTTCAAGGAGCTCAAAGAAACAATATACTAAGTCACGCAAAGCGCCAAATAGTGCTGCAGAACGCTAGACCATCCCAGAGCCTTGCAAAAAAGTGAAAGCAAATGCCCCCTGTCGGAGTCGAACCGACGATCGCTGCATTGCACAATTCTAATATACGAGTGCAGCGCCTTACCAACTTGGCCAAAGAGGCTAATGCTGTTGATCTTCTGGCTCCCGAGCACCATACAGTTAATGCACTTTGGCTCAGGGTTAGGGTATAATTCAGAGTAAATGCGAGGTCGTTTTTCTGACTGCAAGTGGAGTCTTTTGCAATGAAGTCAAAAATTATTCTGAAAAATTTGTTATTGACTGAATAAGACTAGGCACGGTCTGGTTAAATAAAATGCAAAAGTGCACAGTGTTAGGAATATTGCCGAAGATAATCGTGGCGGTGCGCGAAGTTGTGGCGCATTGCCATCCAAAGCAAAGTGTTTAGTCTATAACACCCGACGGACCCCGCAATGCAATATCCCTTGTATCTTACTCAGCCTTTACAACGATATTGATTGGAATAATATGTTGAGTTCACCGCACGAGGACCCGGCAGCTACATCACCTATGGATGTAGACGGACAGGAAGGCGGGTCGTCGCCAGAACAACAGAAAGAGCAGGCTGCAGTAGAGACGAATACTCAGATAGATGATACACAAGCCGAAGAGGCGCCGTTAGAGGAATTAGAGGTTGACATGGATTTTGTTCCACCACAAGATCCGCAGTTGCCAGCCCCTGAAGGAACGGATCCGGGTGGCGTGCAAATGATGACGGTTAACGGTGTAGAGATACCTGTTTTTGATGGTACGGGCGGTGACGATTCTGGGGCTCCCGTGCCTGTGATTCCGGGACTAGGTGCTAGGAGGGATAAGAGCCTAAAAGAATTTCTTGGAATGATGGAAGAGTTTGCACCAATTGTATGAGTACAGGGGGGCTGACGTCGAAGAATAATGAGCTAACTAGCAGTAGATTCCTGATGCTGTGACGGACTACTATTTAATGAAAGCTGGGTTCGAATCTTCAGATATTCGGATGTGCGCGAATGTGTCTTCTTTAGTCCGTCGTTTCAATGCTAACGATAGAGATAGAAAACGATTATTAGCTCTAGCTACTCAGAAATTCGTGTCAGATATCGCCACTGATGCATACCAATATTCGCGTATTCGATCGGCCTGGTCCGCAGGCTCAGGATCATCTAATCCCGCGGCCGCGCCGGGCCAGTTCCGAGCCGGCATGCCACCTAGATTTGGAGGGGGTGGAGGCGTAGCAGGCGTAGCCGGCGGTGGTGCTGCTGGTGGCGGCGGTAGCGGTAGCGGTAAAGTCGTCTTGACAATGGAGGACCTCTCAAGTGCGTTGGCGGAATACGGTGTTAATGTTCATCGACCAGAGTTCTATAGGTAAACCGTCAGTAGAAAGGATGGACATTGGCAAGTGTGGTGACAATATGCTGTAACTGTACATAGGAATCGGACTACTTCGAATGGTTGTTGAGGTGTATTTTTATTTGTAATTATAGAATTCACTTTATCGTACATGCAATATTAATATGCGAGTATTGTAGATAACTGTAGCGCCAATCAAGCTCTCAGATCCAATGCACAAAGCGAAGGCCATTCGATTCGTATTTACAACACCGTCATGTGTCCGGCGCCGCCGAACGACACAAAATCAATCGATATTAAGATTAGTGATGGTTGGAGTCCTTCAAGCAACCAAAAAGAATAAAACAAAGCATCCCAAACTCTCTTTCTATACATACCATGACTATAGCAATAGACAAATACACAAAGAAATTCCAAACACCCATAACCCTAATAACTTTCTAAACCGTCTCTGCAGTGCTTAATTGAACATATCTGTTGTTGGATAATGTTCTAACGTGGCCATTGCCAGCACCAGGTTGTCTCCTAAACAGGCTCCATCGGTCACGCGATGCGTTTGACGAATCTAAATCCAGTCGACCCTCTTCGGTAGCCCATCGGGGACGCTTCCATCGCTTCAATGCGAGCGACGAGGCAACAACGCTCACAGAACTTAGAGCCATAGCACCGCCAGCTGCCATGGGAGGTAGAGACCAACCAAGCGGCAGGAAAATACCCATTGCAAACGGGATCATCACGAAGTTATAAACTGTAGCCCACAAGAGATTCGCCTTGATCCGGTTAAATATTGTACGGCAAAGTGACAACGAGACTGCGGTGTCCATCAGCAACGTATCAGGCCGCATAAGAACAATATCTGCGGCCTCCATGGCGACATCAGTACCCGTTGCCATGGCAAGACCAATGTGGGCCGTGGCTAGAGCTGGCGAATCGTTAATTCCGTCTCCAACCATAGCGATCACGGCATCCGGCGACTCAATTTGCAGAGTACGAATGATGTCCTGCTTCTCAGATGGGGTCACGCCCGACCAAACTTCTGACTCGGGAATCCCAACTTCGCGGGCAACACGAAGAGCAGAGGGTCGCTGGTCACCAGTCACCATAGCAACGCTGATTCCCATCCTCTCAAGTGCTAGAATGGTGCCTCTAGCGTCCTTGCGGATGATGTCGTTAAGGGAGATCATGCCAGCATATGCGCCCTGGATAGCGACATAAATATCTGTCGACGCAGCTTCAACTGACGACTTTAGGATCGATGATGAAACTTCGATATCGCTGTCTGTCATAAACTGGACGTTACCGACAACTAGGGAGTAAGGTTCAGTACCATGTTGGACAACGGCCCTGATACCTCTACCCATGACGGTCTCAAAGCTGGACGTCTGAAGCTCTTCGCTCTGAAGTTTCGAGGTAACTTCGGTCTCATTCTCCCCAAGCATACGGTTCGCCTCTGCCACAATAGCTTTGCCTATAGGATGCTCACTGCTGCACTCCACGGCACGTACTAGTCGCCACCAGAGCTTTTGCCTGTAGTCCGAGACTTCCCATACAGGAGCCTTGCTATGCGTAACGACTGACATCTTGCCGATAGTAAGGGTTCCGGTCTTATCGAAAACGACTTTAGTGACATGTGTAGCTTGCTCAAGCACAGCGCCGCCTTTAATAAGTATACCATTTTGGGCACCTACGCCAGTGCCAACCATGACAGCGGTAGGAGTACTGAGACCCAGAGCGCAAGGACACGCGACAACAATAACGGAAATGCAGAGCTTCAAGCAAACCATGAACTTTCCCTCTGACGACTTGAAGATGTCCGGCGGCGTGCTCAAAACGTGCGACAGAATCATCCAGACGATAAAAGTAACGACAGCAAGACTAATGACGACAGGAACAAACTTCCCGGCCACGAGATCCGCAAATCGCTGGATCGGGGCGCGCGTAGTTTGTGCTTCTTGGACAAGCTTCACGATCTGAGCAAGTTGGGTGTCCTTGCCCGCGCGGGTAACACGAAAGTCTAGACGTCCAACGCCGTTGATAGTACCGCCTATAATAGACGATCCAACATGCTTTTCTACTGGCATCGGCTCGCCAGTAACTAAGCTCTCATCCATGTATGAGTCTCCAGAAACTACGATACCATCAGCAGGAGCCTTGGCACCTGGTCGCAAAATGGCGATATCGCCAACCTGGATAAGCTCGGACGGAATCTCACGTTCTGCAGCATTGACGGCAGTGTTCTTATGATCCGCGTAAATTGTAGCCAACGATGGAGTGAGCGAGAGTAGTCTCGACAAAGCGGCGGAAGTTTGGCCCTTTGCACGATTCTCAAGATATTTGCCGTAGGTAATGTACGCAATAATCATCGCCGATGTTTCAAAAACGGTATGTGGTGGATCTTCGGATGCCGTCGCGATCGAAACCAGTATGGTGAAGCAAGAAAACATGTAAGCTGTAAATGTGCTCAGAGAAACTAGCACGTCCATGGTGGGTGAGCCGTGCTTCATAGATCTATATGCTGACACTAAAAAGCGCTTGCCGATAATAAACTGAACCGGAGTCGCGAGAACAAATGAAAGCATCTCTCGCACATGTAATCCGGGGATAATGAATGTAAATCTACCAAAGTCGTACGGCCTGTACCAGTATGGGAGGACCATGTTGAGAAAGAAAATGGGGACGGCGAGACATGTTGCTTGCAACGCTGCGCGGCGCCAGGCCTTAATCTCTCGTGTACGTGCGAGAGACTCGATCTGTGTAGTGTTGTCCAGCATATCAGGCAATAGCGCATCGAATCCGGTGTCGTTGATCGCATCGACCAGATCCCTTACGCCCACTTGCGACGGATCGTATTTGACTTTTGCTTCTTCCGTTGCCAGCGCGACCAGTGCCTCCTGAACACCGGGGCATGCTCGAAGTACGTTTTCGACGGTTGTGGAGCAATTTGAACATGTCATACCAAACACCTTGATGTAGACAACTTCTAATCGAGATTGCTTCGCAATATCGGCGGTGTCGGAAACGTCGGAAGGAGACTGGTCTGACTGAGATGACAAAACTTGTGCATCGAAGCCGCAATCCTCGATTCTGACGACAATATTAGTTTCGTTCACCAAGGAACACAGAAGACACGAGTACGTACGCCTCTCTAATGTTCTCAGGAGACACGACATCGACATCGTGAACGACGGATGCTCGCTCTGTAATGAGAGAAACTGCGACAGACTCAACACCAGGGACGGCTTCGACCGCAGCATTGATGGCTGCCGTGCACGCACCGCACGTCATGCCTTGCACAGCAAACACCGACGTGACGGTCATCTTGGACAGTTCGGATGACAGAGCGCCCGCCCGGAGTGGAGAACGTGTATTTTTGCAGAAAAAGGACTGGGCTTTTGTGAGTTTTCAGTGCCAGGGAAAAGCTCGAAGGTCTGGAACACGGGCCGTGTGGCTTGACCCGTGTGGCGTCATCGATCTGATAAGCCCACAGTCAATGACGGTTATGGGGCTATCCGCATATGGCGTTGTTTCGGAATTGCAAATTACGTCACTTAAACTGCGACCAGTCGTAAGAATGTCAGCAAGAAGTTATTATAATAACTAATGTAGAATGTGAGCATCTCCGAGCGCTACAACCAACGTGCAATCATGGGCTTCCTGGCACAGGTCTGGATACTCCCGACACTAATCGTTCTAGAGTCCTTCGGCGCCCCGACCAACAGATAGGTCGAAATACGCGACGACGATTGTTCTTCTCTCGCACCCATCCACACATGCCGCAGAACTCCAACTCGGTGAGAACACGGACGGCGGACGGTGGCGTCTGCACTGTCGGTCCAGATTTCTGGGATTATTGGAAACTATATTTTTCGCGCGGACGATCAGCCGTGATATAAGCGTGGGAACAAGATTCTTATAGCCCTGTGCTGCATGAATATGGTAATTTATTTTGCTCGTAAAAGTGTACTACGTCATGAGGAACAGACATAGGGATAAGATCTGGAATGCAATGACGCAAGAAGAGAAAGAGCATTACATGACTACGACGAGCGACCGTGGGAACAAAAGATTGGAGTTTAGATTTGTCCATTAGATGTGACAATGACTGAGACAGGTAGTATTAGTAACAGAAAAAAATTAGGAAGGAAGCTTTAGAATAAGTTAGAGGCCGTCAGAGTATGCTCAGGGTCAAGAGAACTCAGTTCGTCAATCTGAAGTCTGAATGCTCAGCTCAGCGGCAACGCCTGCTGTACACTTGGTGCAGTGCAAGGCAGCCCATGATGACAAATCGCGCTGGGGACGCGTCGCGTCTAACTACAGCACTTAAAATTATCAATTGCTGGTATTAATCAACTATCCACATTCATAATATGGCACCTCGATCAAAGCGGTCGAGAACAAATCAAAATAATGCGAGAAAAAGATTTCAGATTAATCGAAATTTGATTACCAGGCTGAGAATGGGACTTGCGACACGCTTTTGGATGCCCATGCCACGGCGGATGAAGCAGTCGTAAATGAGGATGACGACGCACATTTGATAGACCACAAATTTATTGAGGAAGAGATGTATGTGGAAGAAGTCCACTGGGACAACGGAGAGATTGCTGAGAAGCTGAAAACGCTGAGAATTTCGTATTACTCGAAAGCCGACAAAAACCTCAAGTATACTACACGTCCTGGAGACTCCGAAAGGACCATACGACGATGGAAGGCGAAGATGAAAACAGCTATTCGTATGGGATCATTGTTGGATTACGACTTTACAGTTTCAAGTGGTTCGTATTGCAGTGATCAAATTACTAATACCGGTCAGTCTTTACCAAGTAGAGTCTTGAGATCACGCGACTAACAACTCCAGAACGCAACATTACAGAAGGTAACGCTACAAGCGCTAAGCCTTCCCTAGGTGATTTACTGGCTAAAGTTGAAATTCGCATGAAAGAAAGAATATCAGCGACAGAAGAGAACCAACTCAATGCGCTGAGCCTCTACTACACTGATTTACTGAATGGCAAAAAGAAAGTGGAAACGTCTTTAAGAATTGCTAGATATACCTTTCAGAACAGGGGCCCCCGGGCCCTTACATGACCAGGGTCATTCGTGGATGGGCAAAATTGTTTGCACAGACAGGATCGTCGCCGCCACCTGGCGAGCGAGGCAAGCACAAGAAGCGACAAAGTGCTTTTTTGTTTGTGCATTGTTCTGTTTATTATAGCTTAGGTTTGGTTATACTGAAATAAAGTGGACGCCATTCAAGTGGTCGAAGCTAGTATCTCGACCGAACCCGAAGACCTGAGGCGAAAAGCAATGAAACACATTGTGGAGACAGTAGGTTAATTAGTGCGAAAGCAGTATCAAGCCAATAGGCGGACAGGTGCGGTTCCATTGCTGCAATATACTTCCATGGACGGAGTAACACCTCCAAAGCATCGTCGGCGTTCATATTCTGGCTCTTTTTCACTTAATTTTGCGTAGTGTGTTCTACATTCACGGTCGATCAAATCGTCGCTTTACCTCACCGTCTAGTTATGCAATGGCTGGCCAACCGGATGACATAACAAGATCGGAACGATGCTCGCCAGTCAAACTGCCATTGTGGACATTTGCAGAACTATGGGATTGCACAAGTTTCTACTCCAATGACCTGTAGATGCTGGCATTTTGGGACTATTGATTATTCTCGGCCCGTACGGCAAGATAACATCAAAGCTGGCTGAACTCTGTCATGGGCAGTCCAAGAGCGCCTGGCCATATATATATATACTCAAACTCATCTCCACCTTCAAGAGCGAATAAGGAGTATGATAACAATGTACAATATTTCGCCCTCAAACATGCAATCACCCTAGAATGAATCTGACAACGTCGCAGTATAACAGTGTTGTACAATCCTGGCAATGATCAGTTGAGCCAGCTGGATTATCTAGGATACAGTTCGTTGCCTACAACATAGTTAGATTGTATCGTAAATTTATGGACGGGTGTAATTCCGTACTTCCGCTTCTTTGTACCAATGCTGGAATCACTCATTGGGCTGGTCTCATCAATATCCATAGCCTCACTGGCGTCGTCAACGCCAGGCGTGTCTTTCGCTGCATCCTTCGCACCAGGCGCCATCAACTGCTTATTAATCATCTCAACTGTTCGATTGTATTCCTTCACCTCTTTGCTTTCACGAATGGCCTTCTCGCGAACTTTCCTCGCCTGGTTATTCAAATCATCGATTGTTTCAGCGCACCGACTTGCCCATGTATCGATTACGCCTTTCAGTCGGGACATGTCTGATTTATCGACCACATCTCGTCCTGCAGTTACCGCCGATACATGAACTAATTCCTCTCGCGTGTCCAGCGTCGCAGATATCAGATTCGCGTAGATACAGGATACCACCAACGCGGCCAACGCTCTCACGTCCGGCAAAGACAGTTCGGACAAGAGTGTCGAGTACGGTAACGTGTGTGATTTACTTGCCAGCGAGATTAACGATAATTGCTTGAGCTTTGTAGTTTGTGCCTCAGTGAGAGCCGGCAGTGAAGACTGATTCGCAGTGTAGTCTTGCCATGTGCCAGATGCGAACAGACGGAGGAGGTCGACGTATTTCTTCGTTTGGTCTCCTGCCTGGAGATGTTGTATCAATGCTGGCGAACGTAGGAGATATGCGAATGTGAAGAGATCTGGTGACGATGTCGCTCGAGTGACGAGATCCGCTGCAGCGGAAGGCGAATTGACGACAGAAAGGAGCGCGTAGATCGGGTGTTGCTGCTGCATTGTCGTTATCCGTGAAGAATTGGAGAACAATGGACCATTTATAGTAAATCTAGCAGCCTCTAACAAATAATAGATTCATATAGTTGTAATTGATGACTGCTAAGCTGCATACAATAATCGGTCGAGAGTTGCTGTCCAAACCTGAGAATTACCCTATTCCATATCCAAACCTTAATCGATCACGAATCGAATTTTCATCTTCATTCTCAACGAGAACTCCAACAGTCGACAACTGACGTTTTGGCGCCAACAGCCAGCATCAATCAAAGGCTGAAGAGTCTACTAAAGGTGAAGTTGGTACATATCACCTGCGATTACGGTAATAGGCAATTCACAGTGGTGAGGTGGCTCGAGACCAAATTAATCTCAATTCGACCTGATTATTCACAATGCGCGCTGCGACTGTCTTACTAAGGCGGTCGGCCTGGAAAGGTACTTTAGCCCATTATTTCTCTTCAATTGCTTCCCAGGTTGCTGATGGCAGGTTGCATAGGTCCGAATATCGTCCCCCTTCCAATCTCCAGAGCCAAATCCGAGGGCATACCAATCCAGACTGCCGCTCGGTCATGTACGGTTCTACCGTCATTCGTTGGTCTGACATTTCAGGTTCACAATGGCATAGAGTTTTTCTCATTTAAGATTACTGAAGAGATGGTTGGATTTAAGCTAGGTGAATTCGTGCCGACGAGGAAGCGGTTCTCGTATAAAAGTGAAAATAAATAAATAAGATGTCGCAGGTATCGAATACAATTGGTATGAGCCTAAAATGGAAGTAAGGCGATGGATAATTGATTCAGAACGTTTGACGACAGTTTGTACATATTATTGGTACGGTATATCGGGCGCTGGTGTATATTTAGCGTTAGAATCTTGGAGTTAGTAATGCATCCTTTGCGTTCAGATGGTCATTACACTCCACAATGGTCGGGTTATGTCAAGTAACGGATCTCTCATTACCGGTTCGCTCCCCACAGCGGGATTTGCGGCGCCGAGGCTGTAACAATCATTAATTATCGGACATCAACGATAAAATCAGATGCCGTAGAGGGTCTATGATATCACAATAGTTTTGGATTCCAAAATATGTTGTTGACCCAAGTTCGGAAGTACACTATAGTATTTCGTCGTCAAATATGAGATCATTAGGTCGTCACTGACTGTTGTCAACTTGTCCCACGTTGTATTTTGACCGCAGTTACAGGCGAGTTGTTTTAATTTACTAAGCTAAATGCCTACTTCAACACACGTACGGCTATCATTGGTGTCCTTTCAAATTGTGTACCCGCTGGTAGTAATGTTGTGAGGTTGCCATATCGCGCCAGGGCATGCCAATTACTCACTCGTGCGGCGTAAAAAAAATGCAAAAATGGCTAACTTATACTTAAGCGTCCGCTGTTGTCATTTCGATCTTTCATACTAACTCCCGTACCTCATCTCGACCATCTTCGATTGATAATTGTCGCATTTACTAGACCGATCGTATAGCAGTGCAGATATGTCATCAGCTCCTGTTACTCTTCATTTACGCGCCGAGTCGAAGCCACTGGAGCACAGATCGGCTTTAACGCCTACTACTGCGAAGCAGCTGATTGATGCTGGATTTAATGTCATAGTTGAGCGTTCCACTCAGCGCGTGTTTGACGACGCTGAATTCGAAGCGTAAGGTTTACTGTTAGGCATGCAAATACCTGCGACACTATGACTAATTGATATATAGCATTGGTGCGCCTCTAGTGGACGAATTCAGCTGGCCATCCGCTCCCAAAGACCATTTGATCATCGGTTTGAAGGAACTTCCCGAAGAGTCTTTTCCTCTTGTGCACGAGCACATCCAGTTTGCTCACTGCTACAAGAACCAAGGCGGCTGGAAGGACGTCTTGAGCCGATACCACAATGGCAACGGCACACTCTACGATATCGAGTTCCTGACTGATGATAAGGGTCGTCGTGTCGCTGCATTCGGCTTCCATGCCGGTTTTGCGGGTGCGGCTATTGGATTACTCAACTGGGCGTGGCAACTCGAGCACGAGCAGCCGTTGACTGAGGTTGAGTGGTATCCTAACGAGACCGCCCTCGTCGAGGACGTGAAAAAAGCGGTTGAGAGTGCTGTTTCGCGAACGGGCGCAAAACTCCCCTCTGTTCTCGTAATTGGCGCACTCGGCAGATGCGGATCTGGTGCGGTGGATCTCCTTCGCAAAGTCGGTTTGCCGGAGGAGAATATCATCAAGTGGGACATGGCTGAGACCGCGAAGGGTGGCCCCTTCGAGGAAATTGTCCAATCGGACATCTTCATCAACTGCATTTACCTCTCCATGCAGATCCCGCCGTTCGTCACCATGGATACTCTTAACACCCGGGAGCGTAAGCTCTCCGTAATCGTCGATGTCTCAGCAGACACTACGAACCCATTCAACCCGGTGCCCGTGTATACTGTCGCAACGACATTCAAGGAGCCCACTGTGCCAGTTGAGCTAGAGAATGGTCCCAAGCTCTCAGTTATCTCGATCGACCATCTGCCCAGCATGCTACCTCGCGAGGCCAGCGAAGCATTTTCCGCCGCGCTGTTGCCATCGATCTTGGAACTGCCCGATCGCGAGAATGCTAGAGTGTGGACGGAGGCTAAGGACTTGTACAAGAAACATGTTGCGCGGTTGTGAAGGCTTTGACCTGGTTGTGGGACTGGACTGTGGATTTGAAAAGTTTGCTGGTATTGCTATGGGTAGCTTGTAGAATATAGTTAGGGTAGTTGTCACTACTATTGTTTCTAGAAGCATAGTCGTGAACTATACTCATTAACATGCAAATAAATACGTACAAAACTAATTGCCACCAGCATCCCAGACGATAATGACGAACAGAAACGGCGTTATTATGCGAATTACAGAACCATCGACACGACAAACACGATTTCCCCGCCATGCCAGATGATACACCAATTTTCTAGAGTACTCAGCTCACCACACACCCCACAAATTCAAATTCTCGTCAGCAACGACGGCGATTACAAAAAATACTCCGATCTCTGATTCCGCTGAGGCATAAGCCGCGTGTCGTCGTTGACAGCGTTGAAAATGACAAATTCGGGCTTTAAGTTATCGTCGCCAAGTCTCATTATACTCGCAACGTTGCCACACCTGTAGCAGTAATTTGGTGCCGACCACACTGTAACGACGGATTTCTGCTCAAAGTGGTACTTGAAACCTTCTTGGACTAGTTGATGTGCTCGGGCGACTAATTGCAGACCATTGACGTGATTGAACTAGACCTGTCAGCGAATACGATTAGAAAGAAATTACTATAGAATACCTCTGCAGCGACTTTCGCCCCGAAAATCCAGCCAGCTCCCCTTGGTGAAACGCCCCATGTGTCAACGTCATCCGGATCGGACCAGACTAAATCGCAAAACGCACCCTCCTGCGGAATCTCTTGTGCTCGCGCGACAACCCGGATTTGATCCAACGTGCGGATCTCCGGACTCAGACCCCCATGGACGCATAGGATTCGGCCGTCTATAATGGCTGCCAGAGCTATGAAGTCAAATACTTGGCAACAATACTGCCACACGCTAGCACCACCGTATTTGTTGTGGCATTCCTCTAGACAATGTCAGACGGTATGAAAGGAGGAGGAAATTGTGAATGATGCACGTACCATAAAATCCGTAGACTTGTGTGATTTGTCGCGATTCGTGATTACCACGGACAAGAGTTAATCGTTGAGGATACCTGGTAAGATTAGCAATTGACGGGACAGTGAAAAATCGCTGATGTCAACTTACTTGGCTTTCAGGCACATCAACAAAGTAAACGTTTCTAAACTGAAATATCCTCGGTCCACGAAATCGCCCTAAAATGCATTAGAACATGCTTCTAGCAAGAGAAGATTAATTTCTGTACCAAAAACACGTAGTTCACGCTGTCGGGTAGGCCACCTCCTACTCTGAAGAGCTCAAGAAGGTCGTGAAATTGACCATGAATATCTGACAATCGTGTAAGTATTTGTATGAGTTCTATCAGCAGCTACTCTGATCCAGATACGTAACTTACCACTGCAATGATGTTAGCAAAGACCTCGACCTACTATGCACTATGTATACATACCCGCAAACTGTTACTGGCGTGCTTACTGGCTGTATATTGGACTCTGTAATGCCATTAGCCAAACCGTCTCAATTCCCACCTAACTCTCCCCACAGAAACAATTCCCCTTATTCCATCCAAATAGGGTGACTATATCGAGAAACGAATAATGAATCAGCGTACCCTCCATTAGTAATTCCTTTACCATCTCGCATAATTGCTTCATTTCGTTCTCGGGAAGGTATTGGCATTTTTTAGTAATCTCCAACCATTCATCTGGACCCCGCGCCATCGTGACGTTTGTTGTTTATGCAAATGTGGGACCAGTTCTTCTGTATGGTGCTACCAAAATCTGATGTGCTCAACAAGACTGGCCGCGTGCGCAATTCCACCGTGCTTTGCTTTAATCCGCAATTCTGCACAATCTAAAATATATCCAAACGTAATCAGCAGCCAACGCTATTATCTGCGAGTGAAGAAGTCAGGGATATTTGACTGTTGAGTGCGTTATGTGTAATATGGTAAGCCCACAGACTCTGGCTCGTGAAATGTTCGCACAATCGTCGTGAAGATCCATAGCGATTGGAGTACCAGCCCTTACCCACACACCGGATTTATCATGACCCCACGATTGTCAATGTGTTCAGCTGCCTGTCTGTCGTGTTGAGCAGTAGGTATATCGAGTTTTCTGTAGAAGATAGCTGAGCGATTGATAGCTTTCAGATTCAATTTGAACAAAGGATATTGCTAAGTTCTGGTTCAGCGGGGATTGAGTCCTTCGGACCATCACAGATCGGTAACCCGCTAGAGTCATGGCCACCAGAAAGATTCTCATCGCACGACCACCACAAGCTTCGGGCTCATCGTCAGGTCCACTGCCTGAATCACCAGCGCCAACTAAGCCCGGAGATGCAAGAAGATTACCGTCTGCAACTAGAGGCGGCCGACAACGGACCGGATCAATTGCAGCAAGTCAATCTCAGCAGCACCAGCGAGACGCGAATGTGAGAACAAAGTTCGTGATAAGGAAGTTACCGCCGTTATATACCGAAGCGGAGTTTAAGACTGTGACGGCAGAGTATATTAATCCAGAAACGGTCGAGTGGAGTTACTATGTGCAAGGCAAAATGCACAGGAGGTAGGCATCATTACATGAATGATGAAGGCTGCGGCTAATGGCAAGATAGTAAATCTACGCCAATGACGTTTTCACGAGCATACGCGAAATTTAAGGATGTGGAGTCGTTAATTGCCTTTAACAAAGCATTTGGAGGAAAAGTCGTCAAAGACGCCAAAGGGAACGAGAGCGCCATGCAAATCGAATTTGCACCCTACGAGAAGGTTCCGAGAACAAAAGTCAAGATAGACACAAGACATGGTACAATAGAAAATGGTGAGCATGCCGTTGGAGATGTAAAATATAGAAGCTGATAACTTTTGCAGATCCAGAATATCTTGCCTTTCAAGAGTCGCTGTCGTTACCGCGTTTACCAGCTGCACCTCCGGTTCCTGGTGGATCGACTGATTCTGGAGCAGGTCACAACGGGACGACGCCACTGATTGAATATCTCCGAACGTTGAAATCGAGTAAGAAATCGAGTGGGGGGTCCGCGTCAAGGTCCGGAAAGAAGGAGAAAGAGAAGGAGAAAAAGGAAAAGAAGAAACGGGAAAAGAGCAAGAAAAGTAAGGGGTCTGAGAATGGAGTAGAAAAGAACAAGCCTGATGTTGCGACTGATGCAGTCGCTAAGCAATCGCATTCTCCATCGGGGTCTGCAGAATCAAGTTCTGTAGCTCTGGCGAAGGACGAGACCAGTAACACTGTTAAAGAAAAGAGGCGCCGGAGTCGAGGAGGCCGCGACAAGCAAAAGAAGGCATTACAAACTCACTTGCAAGCTTTACCACCTGATCAACAGTCTGCAGCGACGCCGAAACCAAGGGCTTTGACATCACAGCCTTTGGAAACTGGCCTGCCCAGTACGTCCGTCAATGCTACATCGAGTCGAACTCCAGTTCCTGCACCTCTGCTACCACCGACGCCCACAGCCACGCTTCCTCAAGTCACCGCGAGAGTACCATCTCAGCAAGCCCTGAAGAGTACAGCAGGAAATTCAAAGCCCAGTCGGCAAGCGAGCGAGGTACCTGCATCTGGCGATGCGAAGTCCCAGTCTCGGCATCGGAGAGGCGCTGGTGGCCGAGGTGGGAAGGGTGAAGTTAAGAGCAGTAGCAGTACGCTGTCTATTAATGCTACTACATCTGCCTCAGCAGAAGTTGGAAGCGCTTCCACGTCCAGTGCCGTTGACAGTAGTGGCGGGCGTGGACGCAGTAGTCATCGTGGAAGACGGCACAATGGCGGTAATCGTGGCAGTAACGACAGTAGCCGCGGTACTGGTAGTGGTGGTCCGCCACCTGCAACATGATCAAGAGAGAAGGAGAATGCATCTGGTATGATACTCAAGATTCACGGTCTATCTGTTCGAGGATCTGAGAGTCTGAGAGC
Source organism: Lipomyces tetrasporus (assembly GCF_029532465.1). Classification (NCBI taxonomy): domain Eukaryota; kingdom Fungi; phylum Ascomycota; class Lipomycetes; order Lipomycetales; family Lipomycetaceae; genus Lipomyces; species Lipomyces tetrasporus. Next base: position 823,029 of record NW_026611608.1, read on the forward strand.
AGGACCGTAATTTTGTTTGCGATGTATAGTTATTGTGTTACTATTAATTATTTACTTCGAGGGTTCCAGACGCTTAGTAGTGGATTGCATTATAGGTATGTTTTGTGTATACACTTATCTATTATAATTGTAAGTTAATGGAGTTTCTTAATTGAAGGATGTAGCAGCATTGAAAAATCAAGGATAAGCAGGTTGCGAGGAATTGCCATGGCAAGGCGGGTTAGGGGATGCTGCGGCGTGCGAACAGGTTGTCTGGATGACGAATGTGGCGGTGCCGGGAACGTGGTCCGCAAGTGCCCGCTGCGCCTTCATCGATATATTTACTCTGCCAGTGTCAACGCCCTTCAAGCGCGGGTTCTTTCTCATCTGCCTTCCTGCAAATAGATCCAGCTTACAATGTCTGCTGCCGAATACCACAACCAGAAGTCGAGTGTAAGTGCTGTTCCTGTGCTTAAGCAATTATTCCCATGATATTCTAATACATCTACTAGTACGACAACTACGCCCCACCCCCAGGTCCACCCCCCCCAGGACAGGGCTCTTCTGACAGAGGCTTCCAGAACAGTTCGTATCCACAGCAGCCACAGCAAGCTTACGGAGGTCAGTATTACCAGGGCGGTGGATACCCCCCACAAGGATCGCCTTACCAACAAGGCGGTTATTATCCTCCTCCCCAGCAGCAGCAGCAAGGTGGGTACTATCCTCCCCAGCAGCAAGGCGGATATCCTCCCCAGGGCGGCCCAGTCTACGTTCAGCAGCCGCAGCGAAAGGACGATAACAACTCGGACTGCTTGCTCGGATGTTGTGCCGCTCTGTGCGTCTGCTGTGCGCTCGACGCGTTGTTCTAGACTTCCCTCAAAAGTTCTGCGCAAGAATAGGAAGATATAATCACGAGGACTAAGCAATGGTGGAGTTTGGATAGTTTTTGGTGAGGCATAATATGTACGTTCCATGTTTTTCATAAATGTGCAGCTGTAGTGCCATTTTAATCCTTGGTTGGTTCGCCTCGATCGTGTTCTGTAATAGTAGTTGTATGTGTTGATTTTTCTGTTCACGTTGCGTAATACATACGGCGTTCCATTTTTAAAGTTCAGACATACTATTTCAGCTAAGTATAGCGTTCTAGGGCGAAACGCATGAGGAAATCAACGCGTCACCAGTATGGGCTCGGTGGCGCTCTTGACCTGTCCTCGACGACGAATCTTCAATTGCTATTGTGCACCATGCAATTGATTGACGGAAGACAAAAGCTGGATTGGACGGCCTTCCACGTGTATTTATCCGGTAGTCCATTTCAGAATTCAGGCAGTCTCGCAGGCCGGGCCCAATCCTTCTGATACTCACTCTGCACCGTATAACAAGAACTTAGTCGTAGCGCAGGAATTTATTTTGAAAAACATAAATAATGCAATTCCTACGTCTGCATGGTTTACATGGAACTGCATTGTATCTGGTATTGCTATGCCATTGTCCGCAGATGGATGCTAGACTGTGATCGCGCTTCCAGGGATCGTGTACCGACGATTTGATTTAGCTCTGACACTGACATACAGTGGTCAATGTGGTTTGGTTGTGTGCACAAAACAGGTTCATAGTCATGGTGAATTACTACTACTTTTTCTTCGCGTTGGTTGATACTTACGAGAGCAAGGATTGTCCGAAGTGACCGGGCTCATAGTAATTGAGGGATTTTAGCAACCGATTTTTTTTTGATATCATAGCTTCACTAAACCCAGTACATGGAATGATATACTGCATAAGCTGACCACTGAATCAATATACTTTTGTCATTTGGTTCAGGACATTACAATATCCCAAACACACATTTATCTGTTGCTTTGTATATATATAGTGTAAGGTAACTGGGCAGCTAATGCCCGAGGATAGTAGGGTCACAAACCCGAGGGAGTATAGTAGGCTCACAAAATATCACGTGCGGCCTGTGCAACCTGTGATCTGCTTTCCCTGAACTCGCGGCAAGCCAGCCTTTGACTGCCCCCTCCACCGTATCGCATACATCCATACGCATATTGTATTGGTCATTCACGACTCAATAGGGTGTCGATCGATCCGCCATGTCACACCTTACGACACCGGCCGTTGTCATGGGTATGTTGGATTGTCCTTATCAATTGCACTGAACGGAAGTTTCGGTGGGGATGATGACAGTGCCGTCTATTGAATGACCGCAGGTTTGAGAATGATACTAATCCTTTTTCTTCTGTATAGACAAGTACGCGCTATTCTTCCGATAATCAGCCATTGTTAATTACAGCTGGGTGCAATTGCGCCGGTTAACATGTAATGGCTTGCTTATCGTGTGATCGAATACTGACAGTTTGCTTAGCGGTACCGGTCTGACGAAGCTCGGCTTTGCTGGCAATGACTCTCCGTCCTTTATTTTCCCTACCGTCATCGCTACTCGTCAGGCCTCTGGTTCGGGATCCGGGCGTCCGCCGCCAACTTCAAAGCCTGCGTTCTTGGGTTCGACGCCTAGCGGCGGCCATCTATCGCAGAAGCGAGGAACGGAGGATTTGGATTTCTTTATCGGTGATGAGGCGCTGAGCGCTGCCAGCGGTCCCGGTATGTAGTACTTTTGAAGAGTATGGCACTGATTGTCGCTGACAATGGATAGGTTATGGATTGAACTATCCCATTCGTCACGGTCAGATCGAGAACTGGGATCACATGGAACGTTTCTGGGAAAACTCGATATTTAAGTACCTCCGTTGCGAGCCTGAGGATCACTACTTCCTACTGACCGAGCCGCCGCTCAATCCGCCCGAAAACCGTGAACTGACAGCCGAAATCATGTTTGAGTCATTCAATTGTGCGGGCATGTACATCGCTGTCCAGGCAGTGCTTGCCCTTGCGGCCTCGTGGACGTCGAGCAAAGTCCAGGACCGATCGCTGACTGGTACCGTTATTGATAGTGGCGATGGTGTTACTCATGTTATTCCTGTCGCGGAGGGATATGTTATTGCGTCAGCTATAAAAAATATTCCGATTGCAGGCCGAGATATCACGTATTTTGTGCAAAGCTTGTTGCGAGACCGAAACGAGCCGGATTCCAGCTTGCGAACCGCGGAGAAGATTAAAGAGGTGGGTAAACATTTTATGATATTCAGTGGTATGAAATACGTTTTCTCACGGCTGTAGGAATTTTGCTATGTGTGTCCGGATATTGTTAAGGAGTTCAACAGGTTTGACCGAGAACCTGAGCGTTTGCAAAAATACTTAGTCGACCAAGGCCTCGGCAAGAAGGTCTCCGTCGATGTCGGCTACGAACGCTTTCTCGCTCCCGAGATTTTCTTTAACCCCGAAATCGCGTCATCCGACTTCTTGACACCCCTTCCCGAGGTAGTCGATACAGTAATCCAGACAAGTCCTATCGACGTACGTCGCGGACTGTACAAGAACATCGTCTTGTCGGGCGGGTCGACTATGTTCCGAGACTTTGGCCGCAGACTTCAGCGAGATATTAAGCATCTAGTCGACGCCCGCATTCATCGGAGCGAGGAGCTTTCTGGTGCGCGATCGGGCGGTGTCGATGTTCAGGTTATCAGCCACAAGAAGCAGCGAAATGCTGTTTGGTTTGGCGGCTCTTTGCTCGCGCAGACCGTATGTCCGCCTTTTTCATCGTGCCCGTTGCTTACTAACCTCTTTATATAGGCTGAGTTCCGGAGCTATTGCCATACGAAGAAAGATTACGACGAATACGGTCCGGGAATTGTTCGAAATTTCTCGCTATTCAACGTGCCTTAAATTGTTGTGTAGTGTGTTGGTTTAAGTCACTGTGTACGTGAGTGCGTCAAATGTGTAAGTTTTGTCATAGAACGGAATAGTGGATAAAATTCGATGTAACTATACGCTTTAAGTCGTTGGCATTCGGCAGGCAATGTAAGGCGAGTACTATTGGACGAAAAAGACAAGAAGTAATCTATGTACAAGAAATGCCGATGACCCCAAAGCCGCAATTATTCCTCGCATATGTACACGCGACAACCTACAAACCTGAAACGCAAAAGAATTAATATTTCAGACATTCAAAAAACCAGACTCAGTAATTTACAACGTCACATTCCGCCTTGTTGCTGCTTTTGCATTTCCTAGGTGAGCGTTAGCCGCGCGACTCTTCAACAAGATAGAACAAATCAGCAATGGGGCGTACAGTTCCGATGACTTTGATGGTCTGGAAAAACTTGCCGATACATCGGTCGACGCAGTTCGATTCACCCTTGTTGAGATCACCGTCGGAATAATAGTTTGGGACACACTTCTCCAGACAAATTAACGAGGCCCTGTACAGCACCATTAGTTCTTCCTATTCACAACAAACCAATCCCACCATTGTCAGATCCTCGATTATAGATATGCCGCGGTAGAGATTGGAAAAGAATATACTTATACAACGAACGTACTTATCCTTCATTTGCTGAATCATGAGCATTTCACCTTTGATGCCGTTGATTTTGTTCTCGTCGTATCCCGTAGCAGGAGGACGCGCGCCCATTCCAAAAAAAGACATCTTGTATAACTGTAATTAATGAAATTTGATAGACTTGAGACAAACGGGTTCTGAACTTGAGTGAAGAATATGTGGCGTATTCGTGGAAATGGCAGTCGGTGACGAAAATATAATTTTTCGGGATGCGTAAGAAAATGCTCGGCGGTAATGGTTTCGTGTCGCGACGGACCTGAACTTCGCAGACGTGACGTCAATATCGGACGAACGAAATCAACATAGATTATATACAGACTCAATAATGAATAGCTAAGCCTAAAAGTCGATGATTATAAGTTTGGTATGCTGACAAGCTCTTTATGAATTGATTTTTGAAGTGACATTGTGCTGGATGTGAATTACCAGAGACTTTAATGATGAGCTCATGGCAAGGCAAAACGAACATCAATTGTTCGGATGTGCCATTCCAAACGTGACCAATTGAATAATAAATAGCTAATCTTCTCTCTGATTTCCTCTCTGTATTTCGTTGCCGACTGTCCTTCTACGTCGACGAGAATATAAACTAACGTTTTGGGCCAGGTCACGGTTAAGCGATGCCTGCACGATTATCGGTTTTTTTTCCAAGCATGCGGAGTATAATATGCCACTCAACAGCAATCCGGACACTCTCCAACACAACGACCCACCTCATCTCCCAGTCCTCGTCCTTCAATTCGTCAACCAAGGGTGCCAAATCGCCATCATTACAACCCACCAACAATGCGAACGCAGATTTCAAAGGCCGCAAAGAAGCCTTGCTGGCGTCCGAGAAGGAGATGTACCCCGTTATATCTGATGACTCGTTATATCAACGGATTTCAGAAATACGGAACAAGTACGATCATATGTCTGCGGGGGAACTTGCTTCATTAGATGTTGATCCAAACTCCAGCCTCGTAGGACGGAAACTGACGGTGCGTGGTAGGATTATGACGATTAGGGCGCAGGGCAATAAGCTACTGTTTATGGATATAGTGCAAGAGGAGTGTAAGATTCAGACTATCTATCGACTGAATTCGATACCGGAGATCGACGAGGAGAGATTCAGAATGTCTTGGGAGTGGCTACGGAGAGGAGACGTTGTCTGTGAGTATTTCCGGGCCGAATAAAACTGGGTATACGCTAATTGCATTAGCTGTTACAGGAATATTGAGTCGAACTCGAACAGGCGAGTTGTCGGTCCGCGCGACCTCAGAGATCACGTTGCTCTCGCCTTGCCTACATCCAATACCGCTCACACTCTCCAGCGCACAAACCCGGTCGCACCACCGCACGGTCGATCTTCTCGTACACTCAGCAGCTCGCGATATCCTCCGTGCACGGGCATTTATCTTAACATATCTCCGCAGTTTCTTTTCTGCGCGAGACTTTCTTGAAGTACAAACGCCCATCTTATCTGACGTTGCGGGCGGTGCCGCAGCCCGCCCGTTCGTCACCCACGCAACCGTCTTCGGTGCCGGTCCGGACTCTTCATCTACTCCAACGCCTCTCGAACTCCGAATCGCTCCCGAACTATGGCTTAAAAGGCTCATCATTGCAGGCTTTGACCGTGTCTTCGAAATCGGACAGGTGTTTCGAAATGAAGGCATCGATGCAACCCATAATCCGGAATTCACAACCTGCGAGTTTTACCAAGCGTTTGCGAGTTTAGACGATTTGGCCTCGCTTACGGAAGAATTAATTTTCGGACTTGTCAAGTCTGCGGGTGAGAAGTTTCCAGCGATTAAGTCGAATATCCAGACGAAAGGGATCTCGTTCGATGCTCCATTTTTGCGCTTGGATTTCATTTCCACGCTAGAAGAATGCATGGGCATAACTTTGCCCGACGTTGTACTAAACTCCTCCGAAGAGTCGGACGACGCGAAGAGATATTTGGAACAGCTGTTTGCCAGTGAAGGTATACCAATCCCAGAGCCTGTGACTGTGGCCCGTATGCTCGATAAACTCGGCGACTACTACATCGGTCCGATTCTCGACAACGCTAAAAAACCTGTTTTTGTAATGAACCTTCCAGAAATTTTGTCGCCGCTTGCGAAGTCTTCTAAGGCGGAAGGGAAGGGGTACAGAATTGCGCGAAGGTTCGAGCTCTATGTAGCTGGCAAGGAACTAGTGAACGCTTACGAGGAAGAAAACTCCCCTTTTGCCCAGCGTCGGAAATTTGAACTACAGCTCTGTGATCGCGACGTCGACGCTGAGGCGCATGTTACTGATGAAGGGTATCTTGCCAGTATGGAGTGGGGTCTTCCGCCAACTGGTGGGTGGGGCATTGGCATCGATCGGTTAGTCATGTTGTTGACCGGTGCGGAGCGCATTAGCGACGTGCTGGCCTTTGGTGGGATTAAGGGTGTCGTTGGACAAGAGTAATGTAGACATGTCGTGCATGTTGGACATAATGTAGATAGTAGATTGTTTTGTACATAAGGGGTGAAGATGTAAGTTAGATGCATTAGACATATTAAATAGGTTGTACCAAAAGTCACGAGAAGAATATATACACAATATAAAGACGAATGTACAAAACAAGCATCATATATACAATCCTTCTCAAAAATCACAAACGACAATACCAATACATACTATACAAATTTTAGACCTCGAATCAGTGACCAACTCCGGATCATACAAATAAGGACACAAATATGCAAAATAAGATGCTACAATCATTGCACTAGATTACCACGTGGCGTTTCCATTGGCGGAACCTGAATTATTGCTGTCGCTCTTGAAGTCCCATAGTGATCGGCCATTGCGACGACTGAATACTTGCGATCCGAACAAGTTACCAACGCCACTGCCAAATGAGTTTGAGTTATTGTTCGACGCCGGAATTGGCCTGGCTGGGTTTCCGGATGGATCAAAATCGCCTGAGTTGAAACTGCCAGAGCGCCGACGAGTGCCGATTGGTGGCTGCACAGTTTCTGCTTGAATCTGCTCAACCGGCCCACTCGGTCCTGAAGTCGAACCACGTTTCGAGAACGAAAATAGATTAACGAACCGGCGGCCAGGGGTGCGCGGCTCACCCGAGTTCAATAAAATGACTTCGTCCGCGTCAGACGCGAGGGGTGCTGGCGACGAGAGCACATTGTTGTCTTGGCCGTCCTTCTTTCGACCGATATTGCCAATATTACCAATTGACGCTATGCCTCCTACTCCACCAAACATCAAACGACGACTTGGCGTCCGCTTCGCGAAACTGAAGCCGCTGGATGAACTGCTATTCGTGGACATCTGATGCAAATCCATTTGCGCGTTCTCATCAGAGTCGTCGGCGGAAGCATTTAAGACCCGGATCAGGTTAGATCCACCAGGCGGGCCGGAGGTCGTGGTGAGAATGTCATGAGCACTGCTACCACCACCACTGCTATTGCTATGAGTAATACTGAGGCTCTCCATGAGTGGCGAAGACTCGGCCAGAGAAGGTGGGGAGGGGAGCGTCGCATTCTTCAGACCGCTACTAACAGGAAAAAATGCCGAAATATATCCGGCCGACGCTGGCGAACGGGCCGATTGCTGAGACGATGGCTGAGAAGTAGGAGATGAAGGGGGTGGCGAAGGTGATGGAAGTAACAGTTGTTGACCGGATGAGTTGCTGGAATTTGATAGCTGACCGAGACTCGGCAAAAACATGAAATTCGTATCTGCAGACATTTCCGAACCTTCTGTCTTGGACCTTGTGTGAACCACTTCGTTATCAGTGTCGAGTGAGGTGGCCTGTAAATCCTGTGGCAAATCATCGGTGACAAATAAATTCGACGGAAGTAGCATGTCGACTGACGGGCTGATAGGACCACCATTCGAAAGCAAATCATCTGAAGTTGACGTATCCAACGTATCCAACGGCTCAGAGAAGAGGTTTGAAAGCGACGGCGGGTTCATCGAGAACGGAAAGAGCGGAAGTGAAGCACTCGAGCCGTTGCTCGTCGGTGAGTGACTTTGTCTCATTACGCCCGCATGCAACTGGTTGAACTGGAGATTATTGAACGTAGATGCATCCGGAAACCTCGGGTCGTGTAATGGATACGACGTAATCGGTGCCGATACTGGCTGGCGTCCTTTGTTTCGAGCGCGATTTCTGCGTTTGGCAGACTTTGACACATCAACTAGCGAGATCCCACCCTGCGTTGCTGAAGCGGCCAATGCCTCCTGTGCTTTCCGGAATTTCTCCTCGGCATCGCGATATTGTTGAAAAACATCCACATACCGAAGCTCCAACGACTTTTGGACTTCCTGCCATGCCTTTTCCAACTTCCTATCCTCGGTATCCTCGGCATGGAGTAACTTCGCAAATGCATTTTCGCTGGAATCACTGTGGGGATCCTTTTCCATCTCAGCCTTCTTAACTTTCGCAATTAATCCACGTATTTCGTCTTCTAGCTCAGCTATATATTTGTGGCCTTGCTGCAACGCCTCGCGGCTCTTCTTTTCGTTCTCTTTAACATCACCTTCTAGCTCCTCAGTTAACCTGGCAATGTCACGTTTCCGCACGTCAGCTTGCCTCCGCTCCGATTCCCATTTGACGAAATCACTTGCAATCTTTTCTACCACCTCAGTTTTATGTTTAACCGCTCTCTCAACCTTTGACTTTTGGGAATCAAGATTACGTTTCGATTCTTCTAGGGCTTTAGTTTCACTTCGCAACTGTGACCGGACTGCGTCCTCCTCTTTCCGCCTTTCCTTAAGCGCCTCCAATTCAGCTTGCAGAGTCGCCTCAGCAGCGGCGTATTCTTCCTCAGCATGCGCATGTTGAGCGACAATTTCACTTATTTCTGACCGAATTTGCTCTAATTCTGCCGCGAGTGATTCAATCGTGTAAGGCTGGGTTGCGGCCGTGAACGACGATGAATCGCTGCGGCCTCGGCGTGTGGGTGACGAATGCCGGGCGGATCGATTACTTCGCTTAAACTGGGCGTAAACGGCAGCAGAATCGGATTTCCTTCCATGGAATACACTTTCATTTGCCTGTGACATATCTGGAGATTAAAATACCGTCAGCAGTCATTCTCTGTAGACAGCTCATCTCACGAACCAAATACATACGCTTGTCAGGAGATCCAAGAATTTCTCTTGTGATGGGTTGGATATTTGTTAACACTAAGTCTTCAGATTTTCTTCGTGTGCGCAGCCGAATAAGCTGTCCGGCGGCGGAATAGTGATTCGAGTTGACCTGCAACGAGTGGACTTAGTATGATCGACGACAACATAAGATTCTCATAGCCACATATCCACCGGTTACAACTTCCAGATTCAAATCAAGATCATGACAGCAAAATGCAATGATTGGCAAGTGTCGTGAATATGCAACTGTAACAAGAACGCATGTAAGGCCGAACATACCGCTAAAACTCTAACGCCGTATACCTGGTCCGGATTGAGGCCCGTAATCGTAACCGTTGTTTCGCGCTTTTCACTCTCGCCAACTATAACACAGAAGTTAGAGAACGCATTCATTTAAGAGGATCAAGACAAAATGGCACAGTGGAGACGGCGGCAGGCGGGGACGTAACCAATGACCATATTAAAATTTTCTGTGCAGTAAGGCCCACTCACCATTCTGGCCGTTCATTTGGATAACATGTTTTGCTACACTCGTCGCGCGGTCCGGAAGAGACCAGTGTAATGTGACCGAGTCGGACGTGACGGAGTCGAGACAGACATGGGGCGGCGATGGTATGTCGATGCCTAGTAGGTGAATGAGAGTGGGAATTGGAATTTGCAGCAATCGCGTGGCACGATGCAGCAGCCAGAGCAGCGAGATGACTGTCGCCACAAGCGAGAGCAGCATGGCGGCCAGTCAAAACCCTTGCACGGCGTAATCAGAGAGCAGACGACAGAGTTGTTGCAGCAGCCGACGATGAGGAGCGGTGACGAACGTACAAGCCAAACAAAAACTTAGCATGCGGATGCCGCCGTGTCTCCGGCGTTCATCTCCCGCCTCGAGATGACTCATCGACCGGTACATGCATTACGTGAGCTCTTTTGCGTTTGAAAATGCGCATTTTGCAAAACGGCATGTCTTAATTTTTCGCTGTCACTTCTGCATTTTTGCTGCGGCGTTTTGTTGAGGGTTGAAAACCTCTTTTTGAACAGCAGCAACCTTACCGTCACGCTGGCTGGCCGAGAATTTCCCCAGATCAGACCCCAGCAAAACAAGTCCGCTTTCTCTCTGCGGCGAACAAAACTGTTCCGATCAGGTAAGGCATTCGTTCGCTGGCCCTTTGTATACCTTTATCATATATATTTCAGTACTCCGATACTTCTGCAATCGTCCTACATAGATCAGCAACCCCAACACTGACACGTACCATTCGCCACAAGTCTGGGTCGCGAACAGCATTCTCCGTCCGGTGCAGATTTCTGACGTATCGACTATTGCTTCGAAATGCAGTACGTCGGACGTGCTATCGGAAGTGTCTCGAAAACATGGAATTCAATCAATCCGGCTACATTAACAGGTGCCATCGATGTCATCGTAATTGAACAGGATAATGGTCGGTGTTTGATCCTCAAGGAGTTTCGCTCTTTCGCAATCTGGTGCAACACTAATGATGGGTAGGCGACCTGGCGTGTTCTCCCTTCCATGTTCGGTTTGGCAAATTCGCATTACTACAACCCTCACAGAAGAAGGTATGGCTTCCTGTTCGTCTTATGCCTAGAACATTGCTTAAGTCAGCTAGGTCGACTTCTCGGTCAATGGAAAGAAAGTTGACTTTGCCATGAAACTCGGCGATGGCGGCGAAGCTTTCTTCGTGTTCGAAACCGATAACGATGTTCCATCGGACCTTCTAACGTCGCCTGTCCTCTCGCCATCTACGTCGGCGGTGTCGTCGCCGGCCTCTGTCAATTCTAGCCCAGCCAATCTCCAAGAGCCGGAATATCTCGATCTTTCCGGTGGATCACGAACTCCAAACGCCACTGTGCCACATCTGATGTCAGATACCCAGAGCGACAGTAACATACCACGCTCGCACATCGACTTTAAGGAGCCAACAATGGCCCGACCGATCGCGTTTCCTCTTCTTCAAAAGGCCGATACTACACCCGTTACGATGAGTAATACACCTGATTCGCTCTTGTCGACGTCGCCGGCGAGCGACAGCGGTGCGCCTCTACGATCTACATCCGCGGATAGACAGCGACCACGCGCTTCGTCGTATGATAATTGGCCATCGATAGAGCTTTCTCGGGCATTGCTCAATGGTGTAAAGTCCGACGATCTGGAAAGCACTAGTGCGGTGAATCTTAGTAATGGATCGACGCCGCCCCTACGCCCACGTAGTCCACCATTAAGTCGGGACCAGGCGATTCAGCGGGCCAAGGAACTCAGTCGGAAGCTTAGCGTGAGTAGAATTCCTACGACGGTGACAGATAGTGGTGATCTGGTGCTTGACATGCGCGGGTATAAAGCCGGAGAAGAGGAAACTGCCCGTGCCGAAGCAATGGCCCGGAAGATTTTGTCTGAAGAGCTTGCGATTAATACTGAAATTGCGTCGTTGATTGCCCCCGACGAGCACGGAAATTTGTGGATTTATGCCAGTGAGGAGGCAAGGAACAAGGCTGTGCAGAGACCTGGGTCGATGGAGTTTGATTATGAGCCGGACGAGTCTGTGAACGTAAGTCCAAAATTGCCGGCTTCACAATTGTCGACGCCGCCTTCGACTCCGCCGCCACAGACTGAGATGGATGACAGCAAAGAGCAGAGAAATTATGTCAAAACTCTGCGCCTGACTTCTGACCAACTCAAGAGTCTCAACCTGGTACCGGGAATGAATCCGGTTTCGTTCAACGTGAATGGCGGTAGGGCGGTATGTACTGCGCGCATGTTCTACTGGCGCTACGACTTGCCGATCGTGATTTCCGATATCGATGGCACTATCACAAAGTCCGACGCGCTTGGCCACGTCTTGACTATGCTCGGCCGCGACTGGACGCACGCCGGCGTTGCAAAGCTGTTCACTGATATCGCGAACAACGGGTACAATCTCATGTACCTCACGTCGAGATCCGTCGGCCAGGCGGACTCGACGAGACATTATCTGAGAGGAATCGAGCAAGGGATATACAAGCTCCCAGACGGACCTGTCATCCTGTCGCCTGACCGTACGATCGCAGCGTTGCGTCGCGAAGTTATTTACCGGAAGCCAGAAGTGTTTAAGATGGCGTGCCTCCGTGATATCCAAAGCTTATTCGGGCTCCGAGAAGGAACGCCATTTTACGCTGGGTTTGGCAATCGAATCACTGACGCGCTATCGTATCGCTCGGTCGGGGTTCCGTCATCTCGAATTTTCACTATCAATTCTAACGCCGACGTGCACATGGAGCTGTTAGAATTGGCCGGCTACAAGAGTTCGTACGTGCACATGACTGATCTGGTTGACCATTTTTTCCCGCCCGTGTCGGCGCAGGTAGGCGACGAGCGGTTCACGGACGTGAATTTTTGGCGCGATCCGGTGCCTGAGATTGCGGATTCGGATGAAGAAGGAGACAGTAGTACGGTGCGGTCGAATGGATTTGCGTCTGCCGGCGGCCCGAGTCGAGCGTCGTTGGACGAGGAAGAGGAGGAAGATTATGACGATGATGATGAGGACGACAACGACAACGACGAGGACGAGGACGAGGAAGAGGATGAAGTCGAGTTGGATGGTGTTTCCGGTCAGGATGGTGAGGTTGGATATACGGATGAGGACGACGATATTGGCAAGGACATCAAGCGTCGTCTTTAGAAGAATGGTTGCTAATTCGTTGGCTATTGTATTGATACTCGGATAATGGAGCATGGGACTGTTTGATTGATACTGGTAGCGGTGTAAGAGGGATATTCTGAATTTGCATCAATTAGACATGACTGTTTGCATGATAATAGTGTAGCATATATATATATATGTATATGTATTAATACATTCACGATCGACGATACAAATTACAAACTGTGCAAAATTACGACAACATGGCCACCATCAGTCTCTCGTAATCGCCCGACGTCTCGCCCTTGACTCTTGCAATCAGATCCTTCCCGTACACATTCCTGTATGCCTGCTTGATCTGGGCGAGCATAGCCGGATCCCAATGATACCGCACGACGCGCTCGATGAGCACCTTGTCCTTCGTGCCGATTCCGGACATGCACTCCTCCAACATCTCTGCATAGCACGTCGGCTTGTTCACTGCGCACTTGACAATATACCCGAGCGCCTTCTTCATGTGTCCCGAAAACTCGTTGTCAATAATCTGGACCAGCTTCCTACTGTAACGGGCATAGTACTGGTCGGCCACTATCTTCAAATGCGCATCCGACCGGCTCGAGAGGATCGAACACACAAGCAACTCGTCAGTACCGGCCCGTCCTTGCGTGGCACGGTACAGATCCTGGACGTCGTTGTTGACTTTGTTCGGGTCGACCGGGATCCATTCTTCCATTCGCGTCGCCGCCAAGACCATTTCGAAAAGCTTCTGGGTCTTCATTGACAAGTCGTCTGCGACATCGTTCTCGAGCGGGCGGCCGTGCCGTTGCCGGTAAAGTCCCTTCAACGTGTTCAAGTCCGCGTTTGTCCGGCTCAGCACGATGTCGTTCAACAGAGTCTCGCTCGTGCCGGCGCCGTCCAACGCGCGATGGGCGTTCTCGACATCGGCACCGAGCGGGCCAGCCACGATCTGCAGCAACGCGTCACGGAGATTGCCGGCCGTCTCCTTGTCGATAACATGGCGCAGACTCTTGCCCCTCACGCTCTCGAACGCGGGCTTGAGAATCTCGATCTCGGCCGGAGATTTCTTCGCGAGCACCCTGATGAGCGTCTTCTCGTCCGTACCGAAGCCTTTAGTTGCTTTTATGATGTCCTGGACATCTGGCGTGGGATTGTAGTGTGGTGCTTGGGCGTGGTGAGCTTGTTGCGGGGGTGGAGCATATTGCGGCGCTGTGTGCCCTGCCGACGGGTGGGCTGGTTGGTTGAACGACGGCGGCGGTCCGGGCGGCGGAGGGTAGTACTGCTGTTGATTAGGTTGTTGCTGGTATCCCTGTTGCGGCTGTTGCGGATAATAGCCCTGCTGTGGCGGATACGGAGGAGCAAATCCTTGCTGGGGTGGTTGTTGCGGGTAGCCTTGTGGAGGGTAGCCTTGTGGAGGAGGATACTGCTGCTGCTGGGGTTGCTGGTAGTTATATCCCTGCTGCTGGTGCGGATATCCCTGCATGTTCTGATTGTAGTTATAGTTGTTATTGTATGACATGGCGAACAGCGGGGATTATTGCCTCTTCTTATACGCAGCAAGATGTGGAAGCGATGGGTGAGTGAGCTGCGCCTCTGCTATTGATCATTGTGGTGTTTGCTGCCATCTGCACGCCGTCATAACAATGAAAGGCGGCGGGGCTGTGCTGCTGTGGCTGGCGGCTTGCTGCGGCTCACCACCGCTATCGCTGCCACGTGACCAGGCTGTGCACCTCGCGAACCCGACAGCGAGTTACGCTGAGGCTAGATATACTGCTTCCGTTACCGCGGCACAGTTACTTATGTACGCAAGGTAGCAGATAAACAGCGTGCCGCATTTGTAGAATTTTGCTTGCAACTCGCTGCTAGACGTACTACGATGGAACTATGAACTAGCGGCCTCAGAGCGTCCCGACAAACGATTGTATCGGGACTCGGCTGTTTCTTGGGCCGCCGACGCTAAAACGCCCCGCAGAAAATCAACTGACAGCTTTACAGGTTCAGACCGAGCATCTCCAATATCCTCTTCACCTGCAGGATACAGGTCTCCAATCGTGATGCATATCTGGAGACTGTCACCTTGTAGGATAAAATTTCCGTCCTCCAATATTTTCTATTTAATAGATTAGTAACGGCACTTTTGAGTACAGAACGAATTAGGCGCTCACGTATTTTTGGACGGGCGAGATACTGTCGGTAGCCAAATCTCGTTGATACACCTCGATAAACGCAGTATTAAGCGTTCCGAACCAGTTATGCCCATTAAAAAGATACGGACCAAACGGAGTATTACGCCTATTTTGCCATTGCATTGGCAAACATAGCGGACTGAGTCGGCGAGTATGCACTGTCGCTTTCCTGTGACGGAAAGCTGAACCTAGGTCTCTCGTTCAGCCAAAGAAGGATAGCGCTACGCCAGTGAAACTCATGCAGCCAAACCATAATGTCAGACTTCAAATGGCTGTAATTGTCTGAGACTCCGACCTGAATCATTACGACCAATTCTTTGCGGCCATTTTTGTGATACTCGAGTCCACCATCAGAAGTCTTTGTTGATGCTCTGCCTTGTTCATCCACAGACTCATATGTAGACGCTCCGAGCGGCATAATGCAATTTATTAACTCTTGCTTGTTATGCCGGAGGAGTCCATTGAGGACGCTACAGCTGATAGCCGTTTGCAAGGCGGCCGCAGCCGAACCATGAAGCACTGATGGAGCGGTATAGATCGTGGCCATTGAGTCAGTGGCAGAGTAGTCAATACGAGGAAATCTGTATTTGGTTAGCCAGATCCACAATGCCAGCAGTCCTTGGTCATTGGTGATTTACTTTTCGCCGTCATAAAGACCGCATGCCTGTGCTTCGAGGGCTCTGAAAGCCTGGTGTGATAGGCGTATATCAAGCCTCCTTTCAGGTTCGTTGTCTTTGAGAAAATTCAGTGCGCGCTGATAGGAATCGTCCTCAACCCAGGCCATTTCGACGACACGGAAATTTGTAGTTAAAATCGATGAGCACTGTGTCTGGGTCCGGTCTGTCTATATTTCTTCTTGACAGCTTGTGCAGTCACCTCGACAGCCGTAGTGATCGGGGGACTTTGAGCACGTGAGATGGCGATCGGACGCTGTACCAAGAGTTCGTACTCACGACCTAGATGTGTCTTCACCGTAGTAGATACTCAGGTCAGATTTGGGTCATGCGGCGAGCTACGTTGATCCAAGTGCTTTCGAAGGCACAGATAACTACACGAGACTCAGACTGAGTGCGCAGAATTATATTCATTACAAGGAAGAGACTAACGATGTTTCCATGCTATAAGGTATCAGACGAATCAAAACGAACGACAACAACGCGATCGTCCTACTTCAATAAGACAGACCCATGAAATCCCAATCCGACAATCTTGTCCTTCGGCATTGTCGCCCGACACACCTCCTTCATCGTCTTCGCGTCCAATATGACAAGCATGCTCCGATTCTGGAACCCATCAAGCACAACTGTCAATAGCACGCCGTCATCCTCGTCCTTGCCGTTCGGGTCCGCGACAAACAGTGGTTCAGAAGGCGTACATCCATTTTCGGTCCAGAACTTTGCCTCAAGAGTGTCGACGTCAATTTTGAGGAGTCTATCGAAGAAGGAGGATTTGCCATCCGAGTTGATGCCGTAGACGTACTTGTGCTTCGCGAGCGATTTGCTTGGGTTGAATGTCGGCAGTTCGATGTTATTCATACTTTGCGACGCTTGCGCTTCTACAACTGCGACGCCATCTTGTTTCGTTGTGGAGACGCCTGGTAGTCTCCAACGCGTGTAACTACCAAGCTTGCTCGGATCCAACACGCCAGTCGCCGTATCACTCCTCAGAGCCTCAACGGTAAGGTCCCACAAAATTCCATGATCCTTAAACTGGGCCAGATCAAGAACAATATCATCGCCATCGTCATAAGCGTTAATCGAATGAAAAGAGAAAAACGGATCGGACTTGAACACCTTGATCTTCGAGCTGTCGTGTCGGGCAGAGCCATCTCGCGGGATGACGAACCACTCTGTCTTGGCGTTGGGGTTCCATTTCCGATCCATGGAATCTAGTACATTGCGATTCCACATAAATGCTAGTCCGTTGTACTTGAAATTGGCCTGCCACAGACAGACGACAATGTATTTCTTGGTCAAAAAGAACGAATGAATGTACGCTGAGCGCGAAACCGGGATCACTGCTTCGACCTTAAGTTTGCGGTTGCGATCGAGACTGAATATCGTGTAAGCCATGTTCTTGCCAAAATTGAGCACGTAATTGAATTCCACTCCGTCGTCGAAACATGAATGCGCGGCGCTTATTGGACCACTCAGAAGCGCTTTCTCGATATCGTCGGTGCTCAAGCTGGTCCAGGTAAACCTCTCTTCCGGTTCCAGAGTCTCGTAGTTTAACCGCAACAGCATGTTCGCGTCGGTCTTGGCCACGAGTTCGGAGTCGCCGGACATTGGAGATGGGAATCTCGGGTTGATTGTCACGGAGACATTTGCTGCAGTCGTATCGCAGTTCTGATCGTACTTGGTGAAGAACTTGGCGAACTTGGTCTTGCACGGATCTCTGTACGCGAAGCTCGCTATGTTACGTCAGTACGAACTTGAAACAGCAAAACGGGAAGACATACAAGACACGGGTGAGCCGTTGTGGTCATCGATCTCTTTTTTTAGTGCCTCCGATCCGGATGTCGAGCGATACATGACCTTGCCGTCGGGATATTCTGACGAAGGCGGAGATATGTCGAATTTGTGGTATTGCGAGAATCCATCGAACCAGTGGTACACTTTGAAACTTTGGCCGGGCTTGTTGGTCAGCGGCACGGTGTACGATCCCGGCCCCGTCCGAAAGAGAGAACCACTGTCGAGACAAACAAGTCAGCACTTCAAGCTTCTAACGAAAAACGTCTACAACTTCGACATACTTGACATAGGATGGAATCTTTCCCGTCAGCACAAGCGAAATCGGAGTCGTCGTGTCCTTGAGATCGCCAAAGCCAGCAGCATTAGGCCAATTATTGACATGTGAAATAGACTTTTCAGTGGCCATTGTGATAGTCCTTGTTAAAGATGGTCGTGTTAATTGAGAGGAATGGACTGCAGAGAGCGTTGGCGTAGTCTAAATATTCGACACGGCCAGTCGCCAGCTGGACGCAACCGGACCGATTGCATCGACGGGATGGAAATAGGAAAGACTGATCCGGCCGGACGGAGAAATGCCATTCTGGTGAGCGTTGACAACCAAGCAGTTAAGCAAAGGAAATGACGCCCTAGAAAGCGTCACTATCGTCGCTCGGCCGTTGGGTTTGCCCGACTCATCGTCATCTGCCCTTACCGACACCCTGCGGCGCACATGCTCGGACTTACGTCATTAACTGCGCCGAGCTCCACTCTAACCGTCGTCATAGTACCGTTACCGTACTGCAATCTGTTATGACGAACGAGTAAAATGAAATGGCAATGCGGAGTGAAGTTCGGAATAGGACTGAGTTGAGCCGGAGCCATTGATGACATGATTATGGCAGTGGACAAGAAATTGATTTTGGCTGCAGCCATCTGCGATACTGTACTTTAGTGGCTACAATACTGAAATCGTGGAAAAACGATTAAAGCTTAAAGTATGTGTCCTCATCGTATTCGTTTGGGAAGCACGCATTTGATGGGAGCTCATTGTGTGGCACCTCCTTTCTATCAAACTATTGAATTACTATTCGCTCAACGACCTGTTATTCTTATTTAGACATATCACTCAGTAATCTCAATCAAAGCTAGCCAAGTCTCGTCACCGTAACCATTAACGAAACACCCTGACCCGTGGTTGCCAGGCCAACAGGAATGGCGATTTCTAAACTTGCAGCGCGACGGAGTGCCCAAACAGACAACTCTGTCTATAACCTAAAACGTCTCCCTCAAATTGCAAGTACACTCGGGCGCATTCAAATGGTTGTGTATCTTGAAAATCAGAGACAGATGGCACGTTAGATCTACCGCCTCATCAAAACCCCGTACAGCGGCGACAGGTTGTAAATGGAAGCATAGCTTACGTATTCGCTGATTCGCAGGCAAGTGTCTTTTACCCAGGCTTACTGTTAGGACATTGGTTAATTGACTTAGATTATCTGCACAAGGGACTGCTCGTTATCAGCTTCGTTGGATCCGTCGAAGAAGCGGTTGCAGGGATCAAAGCAGAGCTGTCGTGAATTAACCTCGGATCAAAGGATTGCGTCGCTGGTTTTGTTTGTGTTATTACTCTTTTCGCTCCTTACGCGTATTATTTTGTTGATATATGTTGTGGTTCGAAAGAAGGACAGCAGCTTGCGCATGTGTATCGACTACCGCCGTATCAACGACTTTGCGGTTAAAAATCGGTGTCCGTTACCCCTGATCTCGCAGATAATAGGCCAGCTACGAGACGCCAAGTACTTCACAAAATTGGATCTCAGGAAGGAATACAACAATCTAATCCACATTCGGTCTGGGGACGAATGGAAAACGGACTTTTGCACCCCCTTCGGTATGTACGAATATCAAGTGAGCCATTTGGGTTAGCAAACGCGCCCGCAACTTCATGGTAGCGATACAATACCTGCCGCACTTAGTACGACGGGCATCCATGCAAGACATTACTGGAACCATCACAGTCTTTTGTAAGTGCACCACCAAGAATTGTGGGCAATGTCAGGCAGCTTACAAAAATAACAGACGATTCGATTGTAGAAGGCGAGAGTTTCGGACCAAACATTCAGGAAGTCTGGAAAATGCCGTCGTCGCCGAGGCCGAAGATGACTTCCGTCGTCAGGTAAGGGCGCCCGGGGCCCGTAAGGACCGGGTTTGGGCGGCTCCAGCAATAACTGATATAACCCGCGCTCACGACGAGAACCTTCCGCAAGGGACATTGCAGCATCCTTCGCGATCATTTGTGAGAAAAGTGGAACGTGTGGAAGCAGAAGGGGTTGCAGGAGATCCGCAAGATGGTTGGTTCAACCTTCGTTCCACTTTTCTCAAGTTATGAGCCCTGTTGCAATGGCTACCTCTTCGCAGACTATATCATCTGGAGCTGTCCTCGGCGCTGGACATCAGGCACAACAGCAGGAGGACGACCTTCTAATGGTACGTTCACTGCCTCCCTCCATGGAGAATCGCTTGAGGGTGGCAGCAAATCGGGCAACTCGGGCGAACAGTCGAAACGTGACTGTCTCTGCGGACGGAAACACCGATTCAAAGACTGTCCCTACCTTAATGAGTTCGTCCGTCCTACAGACTGGAAAGCAGATACAAATGTCCAGAAACAGATTATGCGGATTTCTCCTTGTTGTCGATTCTTCGCTACTCTCACGAGGACCCGACGACGATTTCAGTTTTCCCAAACTTAGTGGAGAGGACAATTACTTGTCCTGGAAGCAGAATATACTTCTACCTCTCCGTGCCTTCCAGCTCGCTGATGCACTCTCCTATGAGGACTCGGTCGCGGATTTCTCAGAAGAGAAGCGTCAAAAGAACGATAACGCACTGTCTGCCATGTTGGTGAACATGGAGGCGTCTTATCAGAAGCTCTACATGAAGCATGAGAAGGCCAGAGAAGTTTGCGGAGATAAGGAGTTAAATCACTATGGAATACTGAAACCCCTTCTGCTTCCAACGTTCCACCTTTCTCACATTTGGACCGTTGGTGAGAGACGGCGTTACTTGGTTCGGGCGGATCCAGCGGGTGGTTCTGGAAACATACCGCGCGCCCGACGAGAACATTCCACGAAGTATGATTCTGGACCCTTCGCGATATTTTGTAAGTAATGAAACAGGTAATTATAGATCCTGCCAGCTAACCTACAAAAGTAGTTGCATTAACGGGACTTGTAGGCATTGATCATGTACATAAATAGTCCTTGTCAATCCCTCTTGGAGACGCAACGAAGGTCTAACTGTGAGGACCGGGCCCTTATCTCCTATCTCTTATCTTTGTCCTGTCGGTGTTATCCGGACCCGGCAGGGAGTATATTTGTTCATTTGTGTTCTCTTGTCTCTTTTCTCTTTTTCCCTTTTCTTTGTCGATACTATATATTTATAGGTAGTTATTTAGTTTTCGGTACACACTTTCTTTTCCTCATCGTAGGGTTTTGACACTAACAACCATCTTGCGGAGCGCCAGCAACCCCTTCTGCCTCTACACGTTCCACTTTTCTCACAAATGATCGCGAAGGATACTGCAATGTCCCTTGCGGAAGGTTCTCGTCGTGAGCGCGGTTTATTTCAGTTATTGCTGGACCCGCCCATACCCGGTCCATACGGGCCCCTGACGCCCTTACCTGACGACGGAAGTCCTCTTCGGCCTCGGCGACGATGGCATTTCCAGACTTCCTGAATGTCTGTCCGAAACTCTCGCCTTCTACAATCGAATGCTTGCTAATTTCACATGTTTAGATGTAGAGTGTATGGCCGCCCAATGCTCTAAATTGTGACTGTGTAAGGAGTTATATCTCTCTGCCCTAAACAATAAGGACGGTCGCCTTGACTATTGCCTTTGTGGTTAGGTGTGGCTTTGGCGACGTAGATCCGCTGCTGCTGGCCGGATCATAATGCAAACGGTCAGCCACAAACATTCGTATACATCGAAACTCCTCTTCTCCTGCTTGGCTGAAATAGCTGCCGTGAAATCCAACATCTACGAAACTGAGTCAGAAAGCTGTTGCGAGCTAAAATCCTTACATCTCAGGTGCACGATGCACAGTAGCTGCTCCAGCTGAGGTGAACTCCACGGACAGTGTGGCTCCAGGCCAGTAGCGAGGCGGGCAACTGAGCAGCTGGAGTCGGAGATAACTAATTCTATTCCGAGAACCGGGAATTATATAACTTAGTAGCTGTGTCAGACAAAGTTACCGGAGGAGGCGGGCACAACCGCCGCCGGCCAGTTAATCCACCAATGTACATGCTCCATCGTCCATTGGTGTTGTGATCTCCGAGCGGGGTAAACACCCAAGTAGGTTAAGTTCGGGAAGTGAAGCGCATGCCGGGCCGTACTAGTTGCCGCCATATGGTATGCAGGTATCGGCAAGCTCCGATTGCTACCACAATTAAGTCTACATACAGGGTTAGGCAACGCGGCAACAACATTATTCAATCTAGATAAATATAATAGGTACACGATACATCAATGCACGGGCTGGGCGGGTCTAGTCTTCACTGTTCCGTAGGGTAACGGAGCAGGAAAAACGATGAGCCGGCGACGTTGATGAAACCGGGCTATCGCAAACTCTAATTTTGTTTCCCCGCTTTGTGGCTCCGAATTCCCACTTAGCTGCACCATCGGCAGCAAAATATCACATCTCCGTGCAGGTATTACAGCTAAGCAATAGCATTAGCATAGACACCGAGACAGGCGGCATCAGCCGGACCTGAGACCTGTCAGTGTGAAATGACATGCCACGACGGTTCGCAGTCCTTCAACCGACGAGCTTCCAGCTCTAGGCCGCCTTCTTTGTCCAAGCTCGTCTAAAACTCTTTCCGTACCAGTAGTCACATTTAAATATCCTTGGTTCTATCGGGCGTACTGAGCACTGGTTTTGGGTGACGGGCGGTCATTCTGCTGTACTATATGACGAGAAGCGTCGATATTGATGGGTGCCGTAGCATACTAATTAGAACTCACTATTATTCAGTAAGCATGCAGTTATTAGCTGCTTTTTTTTTTGTTGGAAATGGCTGACGAGGCGGGGAAATCGTCACCAGTTTGCTAGCGCAATCGTCACCAATGCGACAGGGCACTGCATATATACAGGCGCTCCTGCTGCCGCCACGCTCTCTCTTCGCTCTCTTCTCGCTTGTTCCCCACTTTACGTCACAAATTATACGACCGTACAACGTATTATTATGACGGACAGCGACAGCGACAGCGAGCTGAGCGCGAATGCGAGCGCAAACTACCCCTGGCTCCTCCGTCCTCACCCGCCACAAGACCGGCCACGGTCGCAGCCACGTTTCCCCACCTCCTCCGCATCGACAACGTCTTCGTCGTCCTCCCACGTATCTTCTCCATATTCTGCGCCCCTCTCTCCAGCGTCTTCTATAGCTACACCGCCTCCCTGTCCGCCTCAGTATCTAACCTCATACGCATTCTACTCCTACTCTGCACCACCCAACTTCACAGCTATTCCTCGTAGCGCCGCAGCGTTCGTCCCCGCGTCGCCGCTCGGATCTCCGGTGTCTCCACCGCTAACGATGTCCCCCGCTGAGGCTCGTTCATTCGACGTCCCATTTATCGAGCACGACGTCCCTTCAGTTCCTCCGACCGGCGCTAGACGAAAGTCCTCCTCCTCGGCCGACGGAAGAAGTATACGACGGCGAATAAGCAGAGCATGCGACCAGTGCAACCAGCTAAGAACCAAATGCGACGGCCAACATCCCTGTCTACACTGTGTTGGTACGTCCGTCCGTCCCTCTCCTCATATTCTGTTAATGCTGACCGAACCAGAGTTCTCCCTGCAGTGCGACTATGTTCGCGAGAGGAAAAAGCGCGGAAAAGCGTCCAAACGGGAACTGGCTGAGCAAGCTGCAGACGAAGCACTCGCGGCTGCTCCTACAGAGGAGGACACGAATCAGAACGACATCCAAGATAGCGAGCTCGTGGACGAGGACGACCATTCCGTGGACAATAGGCATGGCCAGGTCGGACAATTCGAGGATCCAACATTTGACCTCGCGACGAATGGACTGTCGAACTTCCTCGTTGGAACAGATGGAACGCAGCAGGACTCATCAGTCAGCACGTTACATCTATCTCACGCGTCCCCGTCCAGCCATATGTCGCCCCTGATACCACCGCCGCGCAACGCTCCGATTTCACAGGCCTGGTATCCTCTATCGTCAACTTCAGAGCCAGGCCTGCCTGGATTCAGCTTTCCTGACCTGGCAATGAACGCCTTGCCCCTCAGCAGTCCGTCTGGCGTGCGATATCCGGTTTTGAACGAAGTCTTGCCGCAATTACTCACTTTCATGCCCCAGTCACTCCCAGGCGATCTGTTAGAAACATACTTCAGTCGCAACATTTACTGTCTCGCGCCTCTCCTGCGCAAGTCATCGATACTGTCTACTTTCCGGCCTCGCACCTGCTTGGCTTCACTCCTGTACTCACTCCTACTGTCTGCAGCTCACACATCCGACCACCCGCACATGACGTCGTCCCCATCCGCACGGCTGGATATCATCCACCGACTGCGTGATCTTTGCGTCTCCTCACTCCGCCCACTCCTCCACTCGGCCGTGCCCGGCACGCTTGACGATGTCATGGCGTACGTCCATCTAGGCACTGTCACATCCGCCTCCGAATTCAAAGGATCGAGTCTGCGATGGTGGAACGCTGCATGGACGCTGGCACGCGAACTCAAGCTCAACATCGAGCACCCCGATCTCGACGGCGAGGTCCGAGAAGAAATGCGACGAACGTGGTGGCTTCTGTTTATTGTCGATCGGCATCTAGGATTGTGCTATAATCGTCCTCTTGCGATTCTGGACGCCCAATGTATGAGACTCTACCATCCGTTGACAACCGACGAGGAGTGGGCTTCCGATGCCGTTATCACTCCTGCCGAGCTCATTCCTGACGCCGCGACGAAGCTAGGCGTGAGCTATGCTGTCACCGGCAACGGTATTTTCGGCTTCTTTCTCCCTATCATGGCTATCCTTGGGGGAATTGTCGAGCTTCACCATCTCGAGCAGCACCCGACCATGCGTCTCGGCACGACGTCAAACGAACTCCGAGGACACCTTTCGACATGCCTCGACGTGTACGAACGCAGTCTGAATGTCCACAATGACAACGGCGGCGTTTGGCAGTTCTACGCAGCCCACCTCGAGCACGTGCTCAAGATATTGCTTGCCGGGTACTGCGATCCTCTCGACCTGCTTCTCGCATCCGACTCGCTCCTGGCCACAACAGAATTCATTGCATGCACGACACACGCTCTCCGCGCTGCCGACGCGGTCGGACGCATCCTCACTCTCGACCCTGAACTCACATTCATGCCGTTCTTCTTCGGGGTGTATCTCCTGCACGGCAGTTTTGTCTGGCTCATGCTCGTCGACAAGCTAGAATCCGACGTCGCCGAGGAAGTCCGCGACGCATGCGAGACTGTCGTTAGGGCTCACGAAGTGTGCATTGTTACGCTTAATACCGAGTACCAGCGGAATTTTCGGAGGGTCATGCGGGGTGCGTTGGTGGGAATGCGAAAGGGGATCGAAGGAATAGAACGGGAGGAAGGCAGACGCCGACGGCGGGAGATTGTGGGATTGTATCGGTGGTGCGCGGGCGGCAGTGGGCTTGCTGTTTGACAGGGCAGGTGTGTCAAAAAAAATGTACTTGTAGGTGTGTATTATTTAGACGGCTGCTTTTATCTTTCTTTTATTTGTCTCGGTATTATTGGGGATTAATGTTACATTGACCGATGAATGAAAGCTATATGGCGTGGCGACTGCCCGCACTCAGCATTGACCAGCTGAACCGTAGCTCTATTGTACGGTCCAATCGACCGTTGTGAAAAGGGACAAGAACAAAATATGTACACCATATATTCTAGATCCTCCCAAGTACATCTCGCATTAATACAAATATGTAATGTAACATGTCACAACTAATATACGTCCTTCACAAATCCAAAAACCATGTCCTCATCACCATCGATTATAGAAACAAAACACTCGTCGCCCTTCCACGCGACAAACAACTCCTCCTGAACGGGCTCGTCAATCGCAACCTGCATATCCCACCCACCCACAACAGGCTTGACACCACTCACGACTCCGTGAACGTTCGAGTGCCCGCAAGTGAGTGACACTGAGTGCTCGATGTACCGTGCGGCCAGGACTTCGAACTGGATGGCGGTTTTGGGGACGTGCATGGACAATGTGCAGCCATCGTACGTTTTGCGATGACAGTATCGGTTTCGAAACCGATTTTCGGTTATGCGCATGCCGTTGTCGATCGGGACTGCTGTATTAACGGACGTTGGCTTGGCGAACCGGTAATGCAGCAGCACGATTTCGTTGGCGGCCACGCGGGTAACTTCTCGACATTCCATGGTATATAACGCCGTCACCACGATTTCGGTTGAGCAGTCTGGGTACACCGGCGATCTGTGCAGTGTGTATTTACGACCGGACTTGATACTGCCTTGCAGGCCCACCACTACCACGTTGAATGGATTCCCATCATTCACGAGCATGACCTGGAACAGCGTGTTATACTGTACTGTCCTGCAGGCCGCATTCTTCATACGTTGCAATATCCACGGTATTCGTGTAGAAGTGTCTTTGCTGTAACTGTACGACTCTAAAAATCCGTGAACAAGTGGTAATCCCTCCGTGTCGAACGACGAATACGTCAAAATGGCAACATCGGTCACATCAACCGCGACCTTCGCCATCTCCTCGGTCCTTCGTGTGCCGCATACGTCGTCGGGATAAACTGTTGCCGACATTACGCGGCCCGGCGACTGCTCGACGATCAGTTTGACCTTGGCGACGTAGGCGTCGATGTCGTCAAGGTCGGTCTCGTCGACAAGCAATACGATCTTGCGATTAAGCGTTCGGGCTATGGAAAGATATCGCCGCCAGCCAAGTTTCTGATCAACGCGAAGCAGCAATATATCAGGTCGAAACGCCAGTACCTGGCTAATCGTTTCCTCCTCAAAAATAGATTCCTCCATAAACTCGCTTCCTCCAAAGAAATGAGACGTAGTACCCCGTCGGGACGAGTACCGTACTACTGCCTGTGATGTCACACCAGGGTCGAGGTTATAAATGTTGGCGCCAGCGTCAAAACATCTCGCTGACAGCAGAAGCGACGAGATCAATGTCGCTTCCGGTGCTGGGTGTGCCGGTGGGTATGCATTGAACACGACGAAAATTCGGGATGTTAGTGGCAACATCTTGACAAAGTCACAGTGATCAGGAAGATGACAGCAGGAGCGGCAATATCAAATAATCAAGCTGAACAAGGAATTTTGGATACAAGGACTCCTCGCGTCCGGCTGGAGATCACGATGCCATCAGACAACGTCCGTACGCATCCTTGCCCAAGCAGCATGGCAGCCAGCCCATAGCTGGAATGGCAGAGTCATAATAGAAATTATCAAATATGGAGACGACAGCGACTTCGGTTGTCTCACCGATGCAAGAGATCCCTTGTTCCGGTTCATACGCGACCAGACTCAATAGCTTGCTGCTATGGTCGTTGTTAATATTTTCGGCCTTCCAGTACATCAGACAGTTGATCAATGCCATGTGTAAAGCCTTGCCCGGTCTTCGATAGTTCATCGAGCTGTCCTCGCAGCTTCAAAGAAACGAGGAAAACTCGCCGCACCATCCATTGTCGTACTACAGCGGATTAAATATATAGTGCCCTCAAGATACACTGCTCTCGCACAACGTCGCCTCGTTCCTTACAAATGCGGCCCGTTCCAGTCCGTTTGTTCGAATGTTTGAAGTGCTTAACTATTTCAGAGTACCAACAACTCGCCCTCTATAATCGTTAGGAGCCCATCCATGTCATTCGCACAAACCTCTAGCGATAGTATACGGCAACTGATATAATAGCTGTTGTAACCAAACACAATTAACCTACATGTCACTATCATCACTCTATGGGGTCCCAATAATATTGGGGATGTATTGCCAGAGGCGAGTTCATAAGTCGCCAGACCATCAGACAAGGACCACTCGACGGATCCGTCCCAATTGGTACGGTAATTCATCCAATACCTGTAATGGCAGAGTCATAGTATAAACTGCCGAAGACGATGAGAATACCTAGCAGTGAGCATAGCCCTTGATATTTTTGACCCATCCCTACCAGCGCTATCAGTTTATTACGGGGAGCCGCAACACCGTAGTCACGTGTCGATTACCCCTTAATCTTGAGGAGTCGCACCTTCACCACTTAACGCCCATCTCAGCTCACCACTTAAAAATGGATCCAGCACTGACAGCAACACTAACCACTCTTCTTCCGTCCCTCTCAACAATTCCGCTGGATTTAACCCGCCATGCAACACAACTTCTCCTCGCATCAAGGCATGCCATCCCACTTCCTGCGCGTCAGGAGCACGCGCGCGCGTACATCTGTGCACATATAGCCTGCGTACGATTGGCGCCTCTTTTGTCACTTCCGGAGGCGACGAATGTTCATGTTCCGGTTGCGAGGAAACAGTACGATGCATTGTACAAGATTTTTGAGGAGAAATTACCTGCCATGAGCGGGCTGGGTGAGGACAAGGACCGAGGTGTTGTTCTGAAGAGGGACGTTATCGATAAGGTGTGCGATGCCATGCACATTGTTGAGGTGACTCTTGTTAAAGATGGGATGACGTGTTTGTGGGGAGCGGATGGGAAGAAAGGCAGTACAGTTTTTGTGATTCGGAAGGGGACCGGTGAGGGTAGGCGGGCTGGCTATGAGTGGAGTGTGCTTGGTGCCGTGATATTTACTGTTCAGTTTGGCGATGTCATTGATCATACATATACTCCTCCCGAACAGGACGAGAAAGATCAAAGTCGTGAAGAGTTTAAGGAGGAGAACGGTCAACAGCAGTCAACGATCCCAGTCAAACCGCCTAAAGCGCAACTACTCCATACGAAAGAGCAAGTCGTCTTCAACGCCAAGTTCCTCAAAATAGCGTCCGGTAGAATAACGTCGACAGACCTCGCAAATGCCATTCTCGATCTCCAGACGGCATGTTTCACATCTTTTCGCGCGTCGAAGGGGCCGTATACAAAGTCAATTCAAGCTTGGACTCTCGGTCTGCGAAAAGACTTGGACGAACGGCGAAAAAGAAACAGTTTCAAATCGGACGGAGGAGGTGTGGCAAAAGGGATAAGTGGGATTGGTAGGATGGTGCGAAAGGGTGTGATTTTTTTGACAGAGGAGAGAGTGAGGGAATACGAAGTTTGGATGAAGGCCGTAAAGCGGAGATTGGATACACTAGAAACAGAGAATAAGCGCGGGAAGCGAAGTAAACATTAGAGACTTACTAAAAAAAAATTATTCGGATTGGATGTGTATGTACGATATAGAGGTATTTTGTTTTAGTTGAGCATGATAGAAGCTGGCTACAATTATACACAAGTTATATCCATCAGTCCAGCGCCATCACACTGACGCTCAAGCAGCCAATATTTGACTAAATTAAAAAGGTGATATGGCTCGTAAATACTAACTATTTCCACGGCCTTGAAATTCTGGAAGGGAAGATATGAAAGGCAAGACTTTGAAAGTCGACAGCATGTTAGTTTTTCCGACTAAAGACTGCAATTTATAGCTTGCCTTCTACCCCGCTGAAGGGCAGACCTGTAGGCTGATACGCAGTGGGCCTCCTGCTGCAACCTCCAACGAGGGGTAGCGTGTTGAGTGAAGCATAGCGTGTTTAGGAATGCTTCGCCTCAGCAACAATATCTGTGCGACAGTATGTATATTGCGCTACAATGGAATTACTACGGCGGCAGTACGAAACAATAAGCCGCAAGAGATGGGGGGTAGTTTGGCTTAATTAGACGTTTTATGCAGCCAGCAGACAGGGAGTCAGTCGATGGTGCAAGCCTTGTGCTGGGGTAGCAAGGGAGGATGGGACCACTGGCCAGCCAGGAGATCAAGAGTAATAATATGCTCTGCTCTTTGCAACAAAGAACATTTGACCGAGTAGATTCTGGGGTTTGGGGGAATTTAAAGAGTTAGGTGGACATGTCTGTGCTGTCTTCATGAATTGATAAACTATTTTTGTTCCCCACGGTGATCTTCTGCTGCTGCATCTTTCACGTGTCAGTGACAACATTGGCTAGTCATACCGTTTAAGCTGGAATTATCACTCTAGCTTCAGATTCTTCGCGAGGTACTCCTCAAGTGTGGTCAGGAATTATCTTGGCTGGGAGCCGTGATATCGTTTGGGTAGAGTAGATTTCGAGATGGTAGGCAATCGCTCGGAGCGCATTCTTTTGGGACCTGCCAGAGAACAACGCCCATAAGATTGTAACAGTCTCATATGTAGAAGCAAGACGGAATTACACCACGTAATTACGTTACGTTGAAAGTCCGAAACACGGCAAGCGGGATATAATGAGTGTCTAGCGAAAGCCCAGAGTAAATGGTTCGGGTTTCTGGTCTTATTGGTTAATGAAACCTTGGCGTGATGAAGCCAGGAGAGCTGTGACAATCAACATAGGAAGCAATTGTATCGGCTACTGACCATTTACTTGAGTGCGCGGGTTTAAACACCTCTGCATTCTGTCCAATTCTTGTTGAGGATACCCTACCGATCCTGAATTCCGGAACGAATGTAGTAGCTCCCGGAGATAGCCCAGAGCATGCAACGGATTTCCAATTGGTAGTATAAGAGTGCAAGCATGTATGATATAGCCGTATAGGAATAATTACTTACATACTTGTACCAAGTAAGAATGAAGCTCAAAACTATCTTTTGGTAAGTTAGTAGTTAAACGAGTTGACATTGAAAGTAGCTCCCGTAGCGGAGTCCATTACGCCACCGAAAATGTTGGGATTAGCGTGGTACCGTAGTTCAGGCCACTAAAACCTATAAGGATGTCCTTGTTAACCTTTTGTACAGCTTCTACGGCAGATGTCATAGGGTGGAAGCCCACATAGTCTAGGGCACGTAATTCTGGGGTTGACCGGAATTCATTGGGAAACCAAACGCAGAAAACGATAGTCGCTGTCCGGGAAATACAGATTAGTGACCGGGGACATATTATTAGGAATTTGACGTACGTGCTTAGGACAGATCTCGGAGATTGTCAACATCAAAGTAAGAGTCATTGAACCAACCGTTGCCATCGCTCGGTGCTGCAACACCATTCGCCCTTGGATATAAGGCTGTCTAGGTGAAGATATATGTTCTTCCTCGCAAGCTTATTTGCAACTACATCAAACAGCTGCAAAATAAATGAGTGCTTAGCCGCTGCGAAGACAGAATCGCGGCATACCTGGAGCCTGGTAGATTCTGCGGCAACGCGACATTGCATCAACACAGGAATGTCAGGCTTATGTCTTGGACGAGTCTATTCAATTAAGTGATTGACAAGTTTTCAATTCATTACCGCTCGCAGCTGTAACCGCCCACTCTACATCAGTAATCCACATTGCTTGGACATACTAACTTCAAACATGATTAATTAGAATGCTCTTCTGGGCTCTTCATAATTTCAGTCTGCCGTAGGGGCAAGTGCATTTGCGTGTCCAAGTCATAATATGTTCCCGAATTGATAGTAAAGTCATGCGAGATCCTCAAAGTTTTAGAGTCGGCATCATTAAATGACAGTCCAATGACGGCACCAATCTTATGACGATGCTGCAGACTCTTAACGTCAAAATCGGGAACGATATCCATTCCCAACTCAATCGATTTGAAGACTTTGTGGTCGATCCGAAAACGAGGCACGTGATATTCATTTTCTTCAGGAGCCAATGGAACGTCTAGGTCGTTCTGCTGTAAGAGAATCGTGGTCTTGCCTTGTGACTGTTGGTGATGTTGCCAAACGTAGCCTGAAGCTGTTGACTCCAATACAACTGTCATTGATGTGAGCTTGATATTCAATATCCCAGCTATTCGCGAAACGTTGTCGACTTGAATTGAAATGTATAATTCAAGCGGAATTTGTTCCCAAAGAGAAGCTTCGCAGTTGTTGTACAGTACCATCTCAGCTTTCAAAGGAACATCGACGTATGAATGTCTTGATGAAAAAGAAAACAGCCGTTTCATGCCAGAGGCTCTTGGCAGTGCCCCAGGCGCAAAGTATTCTTCTGGTAACTTGTCACATTTGGCTGAGAAAATAACGTCCTTATATTCTGTGGCATTATTCTCGCTGTTGCGAACATAAAGCTTGTCTGACGTATGCGCGACCATAGCAGGAATCACTGTAACTGCGCAGGATGCTGACTTCTGCCATGTGAAAATTCCAGGGCGATTGACAGTAGCAATCACTTGATAATCGACATACATGTCATGGTTGGCGTAAAAACTGGGCGGTAGACCAGTCCTTACTAAGCCAGCGTCCTCCACTAAGTGTTCGCAGGACGTCCGTGAGCCACGGTTCCAGCAGGGCTGCTCGCAGTCCGCTAGGGCTAGACATGTGCACTCTGAAAATACAGGAACTTGAATCGCGAATAGTAAAATCTGCTCGCCAGGGAGTACTATTGTGCTCCTTGGACTATCGAAGAGTGAGGTAATAATGTCGACGTGCGTATGCTCCTCGACGATCCGGTGGGAGTGACCCTGACTGTCGCGCGTTCTTCGCGCAGTGACTGAGACTCCTCTAAAGCGAACCGATATATCGTCAATCTAGTTGGTTCTTTCAGAGTGATATAGACTATACCAGCCAATGTAGAGCCGACGGACACGACGTTATTATCGACTATCAACAAGTGTTAATACGACTCTGCAGAATAATCAGATGCACTTACGAAACAACGAGACTTGCATTGTAGATATATCAGTATGGGTATGTCTGTTGTAACATGAAAGTAGACGAAGAGGATGATTGCGGCTATTTTATATGAGAAATTGTTTACTGACACTGAATACTTGGTGCACCTACGGCTATTGTCATCCTGAGAGTATCGCGTAACTACGCCACCGTACGCTTGCTGCCAAAGATATTAGTGGCGCTTCCTTCCGGCACCATGTTCATGACGGTGGATGGGGCGTACGTCAATGCCTCCTTCGGATCGCTTAACCAGTTATTAGTCATTCTCGTAATATCTTGTTCGCCGTATCATACCAGTAATGCGTTCGGGTCAGGGTTTCTTGAGCGCTAAAAGGAGGTAACACTTTGAATTACTGTAGACTACTTACAATAACTTAATTGTGCAATGTCTATGCCTAGGGCTGTTGCGAATACGAATATCGGCAGGTTTTCCCAATATTCGTATTCGATATTCGACTCTTTGAAAGACATTTGAATAATATTCGATATTCATATTCGACAAATAAGATTTAGGTCGAATAATATCGGCTCCAATATTCGTATTCGATCGAATATTGGCCCTAAGTCACGTGATGTTACTACTTAAATAAGTTAAACATTTCCTATTAAGGCTAGTTATCAAGCCGAAAATCGATATCTAAACCTCGGGACCCGAAGTCTTCTACCAGCTCTCAAATTTTTTGTATAGAATTGTATACAAACTATCCGCGCTTATTGGCTCTCATAGCTAAATGGAAACCAGAGCGGATCGCCAAAACTATCTCGCCCTCAACGACGGCTACGATAGTGAAGTTTTACTTCTGCAGCGTAAAATCGTGCAGCACTAATCTCAGCCTGGCTTGAAGGGCGTGACGCTGGTATTAAACGTCGAGCAAATTGTACCTCGTTGTTGATCGACTGAACTGGAAGACCTTCTCTGGGCAGACTTTCGAGATTTACCGAGGTATTGCTTTACATTGTCCTGGCCTTCAATTGCGATGGAGCTTGAGCTCGAACAGACGGGTTCCGTTGTAATTACGGGTGATGTATTTTCATGTGAAGGAGAATTACGAGCAGGGAATACACCCAGGCACACTAACGAGAGATTTCAACAACTGGTACCGAAGTCGAAATTATATTCGTATCCTGGTGCAAAGAAAGAAAGCCAAGGTGGTGTTGGGACACGCACCATCATATTTCCATGGTAATAATCATAGCCTAAGATATCGTGTCTATGTTTTGGGGGCCAGAATAATAATATATAAAGGGGCGTCTGTAGCCGCTGGTTTTATGCAGTGGAAGAAGCTCTTGCGTTCAAGTAATAAAGTCAACCTCTATGGAGTCCGTCAAAGTATTATTAGACAACGTCGACACCTTTCTTTTCCCGAATCCCTGCAATCATTGCTCAATCAATTTACCTTCAAAGGTACTTGTGCGCTTGGATTCGATCAGCGTAAGACATTTTGCGGCACGAAGAGAAACGCTTCTATGAATTATCCGTATAATGCTCCCTTAATTTCAATAACCCTCGATCACACTGTAAATTTATCCCACTAAGCTTCTGCACCTCCATCAACACTCCATGCAGGCGTAGTCGGAGTTGGAGTGAAGCCTTTGACGCGGGCTAGATTGGCGCGATGCATCGGGGTAACAATAACAACCTCTAAAGAATCAAGTCAGTCATATGTGCGGATGTGCGGATGGAAGACAGAATAGGAACTTACGGCAAGATGCAATTCACTCTGACTCTATCCCCGGTTTCTTTTGCCGCACTCCGAACCATTCCCAGAGCCGCGTGCTTGGAAGCAGCGTAGATGGCGCCGTATTTAAAGCCCTGGATAGAAAACATACTGCCGATGTGAACTACACTGGTGCCCTGCGCCAAGAAGCCAGGCCTCAAGGCTTCTGAAAAGTATATTGAATAATCCTTTCACATTCACGTTCAGAATGAGGTCATACTCTTCCGCACTGGTTGTCGGTTCTGATCCTACTCAGTGTCCTGCTAATCCTGCAAAGTTCGCGACTCCATCCAACTTCCCGAAATGAGACTTTGTCCTTTCCATGAAGTTCCGGACAACAACGCGATCAGTCACGTCGACCACTGTGCAAGAGTCCTGTTCTTCTGTTCGCTGTCCAGTCCCCCAATGACCTGCTCTAGGTTCTCTGCATTTATATCGCAGAGCGCGACCTTGGCTCCGAGCTCAAGTAACGTTTTCGCTGCTCCGGTTAACAAAGAAACAGACTTTGTTGATAAACTGTGCCACCATTATGCTAGCTCTCTGTAATAGCAACTCTTCGGTATTGATGATATAAATCAGTATACAAAGTAACCATGATATAAATCAGTATACAAAGTAACCACACTTTCTTAAGGGAGGGAGGGAGGATAATTCATCAGAAGATTGATAACCATGTCAGTCGTGCCTACAAAAACAAATTTGGCACTGTGTTGGCCATTGTGACGTACTCAGTACACCGTGAAAAGTAGACTTGGTCCATCATTCTGACTTACTGAGTACATGAATCTGACGTACTTAGTTAGTCAATTTCTAACGTACCAAGTAAGTCACTTTTAAAATTTCTCCATAGTTAAGAAATCAAAAATTGTCCCCCATTACTGTAGAATTGACGTACTCAGTACATGCGGTAAGAGACCCAGTGCGGCAGGATGATAAACTCAGTATTCTTGCCATCCAGTTCATTACTTTAAGTACTGGAACAAAAATCTCGAGTACCTCAAAATGACGTACTCGGTACAAAAAAAGTGACTACAGTCCGTCAACGTATATGACTTAGTGCTCGATTTGTTTAATTATCGTCTATCGTATCGGCAGACGTTAGAAGCTCGACGATACGATATCGTCGCCGATACTTTTGATACCCTGAACATGAATTTTTTTTTTGAGCACATCTGTAGTACTATGATCCCATATGCTAACTCTAACTCAACAATTAACACCTTGTCATCTTGCCACAATGCCAAGGATGACAACTCGCTGTAAGCACCTCGACTACAGAACACTCAACGATGGCAGTGATGACGAAGCTGAGTCGAGGATAGTGATATCGAGTTGTCTAAGTGCAAACCTTAACCAGAAGTCATGTTCCATGCTTTCGGCCAGCAACTGAGCTACTTAAGAATGGATGTTTATATGGACAGTACATCATGAATCTATTTATGAGTGTCTAACAAGAGTTGACTGTCAAAAAGAATTCTAAGTGGAAATCGAAAGTTAAAATGACGAGCTTAAACCTTCGTCGATGCGGTGCATATAGTGCGACGATAGGGTCCAGAACCGGGTAGTTCCGATGCAACCGAACTTCCGACACTTCGCTACAGGCCATGAACAAATACCCTCTCCTTCAGTGGCTGATAAGTCTTCTCCATTGGCTCCCCGGTCGGCGTGCCGAAAACCAATTGCGCCTTGAGAGACCATTCCGCCGGAACGTTCCAATCGGTACTCACCCGCTCATCAATAAGGGGATTGTAGTGCTGTAGATTTGCACCGAGACCTTCAGCTTCGAGAGCAGTCCAGACTGGTAAAATTGTGCCTGTTAGTAGAGTCCTGATAATTACGACGACGAAAAGGAGTCATACGGAAGAATTGATGCATAGCAGAAGCGTGCTCAGACCACATGGGGAAACGGTCAGCATACATAGGAAGCTTTTCCTGCAGAGCTTTGACTGGTTCGGGGCTCTCGAAGAAGAGGATCTGTGTCGCGTTGTATTAGCATCTGTGATCTTCTTGACATCAATCAGAGAGAGAGCGTACAGTCCCGTATGCGTTCTGGAATCCATTTAATCGCTGCTCCGTAGTGACGAATGCATCTGCCGGCAACATAGCCTTAAGTGTCTCCTTTGCAATCTCCCATAGCTTCTGGTGCTCCTCTTTAAGAAGGACAACTAGACGAGTCGACTGTGAGTTGAAGCTGCTTGGAACGTTGAGAACGGCGGCATTAACAAGCTCGACAATACGCGAGTCTGGGATAGTAGACTTATTGGTCAGCTTGTAGTAGGTGCGGCGAGTGCAAGCTGCGTCGAAAAAGGTTTTAGATGCGGTCATGATTGTATTGTGATGCTCGAGTGGATATTGCTATTGAACTTAGGGATAAGGTAAGAAAAGCGAGTTCCATTTTATACCAGCAGCCTGCATTGGCTGCCGTGGCCAACAATAACTAATCATGCGTAAGCAAGAGAGTGACTGTGG
This sequence comes from Lipomyces tetrasporus, assembly GCF_029532465.1. Lineage (NCBI taxonomy): Eukaryota > Fungi > Ascomycota > Lipomycetes > Lipomycetales > Lipomycetaceae > Lipomyces > Lipomyces tetrasporus. The sequence continues at coordinate 859,911 of NW_026611608.1, forward strand.
CAGCTTTCGTGGTCGTTTTGACACACTGCATTGCTAAGGATTGAACAAGGTGCATCAGGATTACGCAGCCTTAATAAGCTCGGTTGGCAATTACTAAGGAAACTCTGCGGAGTGGGCTGTCAAAAAAATTGGCGTAGACCAATTGAAATCCGCTGCAGGGCCCTTCGGGTGACAGGTGGTGAAACCGGAAGTTTATCCCAACCCTGATCGGACCGATAAGCCAAAAATTTACAGTGTGCAGTTGGCAGTTGCATTTACTCATAAGGACATGCTTTATTGTGGGTATCTCTCAGCAAGCTTTGACCCACAGATAAGCACTATAGCAAGTTTCCAAACTGCCCCATCTTTGTGGCTGGAATCACGTGCGACGGCAATACCGGCTAGCTAAGACATAAACAGTACAATCATGTCATTACTGCCCATACGAGCAATTGGAGCGCAGCTACTTCGCAGCTACTTCCTATAACCAAGCTATGAAGCAATAAAATATCTGCATATTCTCGGGAGAATTTTATAGAATGGGCGTGAATGTGGTGTTGCGCGCAGCGTGGGTAACGTACGAAGAAATTGTCTAACAATTTGCCGTACCTCCAAAGTAACGTAAGAGTATGGAAGAAATAAGGTTGTCGCCGCTGGTTGGACTCTTTGCATCTGCTCTAGTAATTGCAACGGTAAGTTAACTGACAGCTTGAGCCAGTTTTATAGGCAGACCAAAAGGCGATATACGAACCCCGCTATGAATCAAACGATTGGACCGTAAGCATGCCTGAAGCCTCGTGCTCGCATTTCATAGACGAGTTCTTGACGCAATAGATGTTCACGTTGGTTTCCAATGCCGCGATGCTGTTGGACGTGTGTAACAATCGTTGGCCAAAGTTAGCCTGCTGTGAGGGACGATCACTATGACATACGCCTGTCAGCAGCGGTTGCATTTGTTGACTACGACGCAAAACGCGTATCGCGCGCGCCATCACAGCCTTGCTGGTGACGACAAGCTTACGTGGTTCAGGATAGGATATCGATAATGCTCAACCCCGTGAACTCTGCTGAAATATCAATTCACCTTTGAAACTATGTGTCTTTCAGTAGCTCGATTAGCTACAATATTCTGCGTCAGGATTCACTCTGCATCCAGCTCAGGATAGTAGCGAAAGATCCCCATGGAGAACGGGAGGCGTCGGTCGCTGCTGAGATATTCCTGCAGGCCCTTCTGCTCCTTGATGCTCTCTTTGAATTTGGAGAAGAGGAGAGGGCAACTTTTCGAGACTTTGCCAACAGTCTTCGGGAATGCGAATTCGACACTGCACGATCTGTCAGAAGAAAATAAAACCCGAAGACGCTGAGGGAATTGGCGTGCATATAAATATAAGGAAGATAGTACACTCACCCAACAAGAACCTGCCAGAGAGTAGTATCCGCATACGTCAACTGCTTGCCGACCAAGTACTTTCCTGCACCTTCCTCATTGCTGTTCAAAACGCCCTCGAAATATTCCAAAAACAGTGAAATCCTTCTCTTGAACGCCTGTGCCCTTTTCAACGCCTCCTTCTTCTGCTCCTCATAGTACTGTGCCACGTCGATCGGATGATGCACGTCGTGTGCCTCATTGCACAGGTCAAGCGCCGTAAGCGTCAGTCCATTGATGTAATATCGAGCGACCTCGTCACCTTCCGGAACCAGACCCAGTTTGGGACCTAGGTAGAGGAGGATATTGGCCGTCTGAGATATTAAAAGTGGTTTGCCGTCGTATCCTTCACCGTGTATGAGAAGCGCAGGGGGAGCGAAGACAGGCGGCTTCCCTTCCGCAGTTAGCTTCTTAGCTTTTGCATAGCCCCTGGTTTCCTGGTTGGAAACGTCAATGTAAGGTGTGCCTGTTGCTTCGAAAACCAGGCGGACGAACTCTCCACGGCCTGGAATTCCTGGGTGATAGAGAAGTTCGTATTTTGGTTCCTCGCGTTTCTTCTTCGGACTTGGAGACATCTTGTTGATTGATAAGTATCATGCGGACTGGTATCATGGCGCAATGACGTATAGTAACGCGCAAATATCAGACTCCACCGCTCTGACTTACCCGGCCAGATATCCGAGCTGAAGATTCGATTACTTTCAACTAGTTAGTTAAGTTAACTAAATTTGATTTTCTTCTATTTTTAATTATGCAGACACAACGCAATTGAATTGCATGGCGGAAGGGAAAAACAAACACTCAAAACCACGAGATTCACCAGCGAGGGTGTTGGATTGAGTCCTGACTCCTGACTGACTAAGTTCCCCGATTCCTTTCTTCCGGCTTATCTTTTCCACGGCTCTGAAAGTGATCACCTCGACATCGTATCTTCTCGACCGTGGCACGAGTGAATTGATCCTGGATTTCTGGCCCACAGAGACTGGCGTGGCGAGTTATCATAATGTGCACCAGAGCACGCAATTCGAACCGCAGACGTCGTTGCAAGAGAAGCATCTCAGCCACAAATGAGTGCGTCGCGTCAAGCGATCGAACAATCATCGATCTATTCTTATTGACATATAATGTGTCGTATTATAGTTTAGAAGAGAATCAGCATGTTACAAGTATGAAGCATCTGTTCTTCGGCCAGGGCCAGGTGCGCCCAACTATATGCCGTGCCATAACATCCGGCGCTGTATATGAATATTCGCACCTCAATTCATGTTCAGATATCTGTTCCAGTAAAGTCAGCCAGCCCAATTCTGGCCAGTCTCGTATACTATATGATGCACGTTTAAAATTCAGTTATGCGCTGAGTCACGATGAGTCGCGATGTTGTTGTTTACGTGCGACGGCGCGTTCCGTCCTCGACTGGCATGTGAGACTCCGACCTCAGCTGCCTAACGTAACACAGATCGACCAACGTAGAATGTATAAAGAACAGAGAAAGTCCTGCGTAGTTCTCATCCATCCGATCCAACAATCCTAGTCGAAAATGCCAGCTCCACTTGACACCGAGCAAACTTCTTATCAACGCGCGTTGGAATTCCTAATTGAAAACGAGCCAGAATCAGTAATTGACATAGAATGTTCATATGAGTCCTACATCGCTCTCCAAGAGCAAGCCCGGGAGTTATACGGCGACGCAAAGTACGTTCCTAACAGCTAGTGGCATTGGTTTTGGATCCGATTAACCGCTGGTAGATATCCGCGTCTTGACTACTTTGAAGGTATCTCTAGGCTCAGAATTAAGACGCAGCCGTCGCCTTTGGTCACTGGAATCGGAGCTTTCTTACAACAGAGCATCCTCAACTCCGCAAGGGACGCACTGCTTAGGCAAAACAGACCTGACTTAGCTGACCGCATCGCGCCCGCCGGTGAGTTTGGTATTGGTTATTTGTCACCTGATGATCAGCCTGCGGAATCAACAAAGACTCCTGAAGACGGGACGCCGGCCGAAGAATGATGATAACAAGCCTTGGCTGTTGTCATTGTGGTTAGGAAGTGTGAAAGTGACTCAATCGAGTTAGGATAGCGCGCGCTGAAAAGGTAGGGAGTTATGATAGTAATATATATTTGTCAATGCGCAAGGAATATCAATTGCTCAAGAAAGATGAAGAGACATGATAGGAACATAGATTTCTGATGTTCAACGATCAAATTTGTACTGGATAAAAATAAATTTTTACATAATTATTGATAGGTAGCTCGAGCTCAAATATATGCGAACACTTATAACTATAAAGCGATCCACTATCTGCATCTCTCTGGCGATTGCGTTTACATGCTGGTGATGCTCAGTGTAGATTCAATCCAGCAAATGCGTGGGCAGTCGAGCCGGTCGAGCAGAAGCGCCGGATGAAAGTCTTACCTTCATTCCGGGTGAGAACCCTACTTCGCAACCGGCAAGCCACTGGACGGACCTCCTCGCGCCTGCACGAACTGCGGATAGGGTAGACGAAGGTCCCTGTTCCAGTATTACTTGAGGGAATGCGCAATAACAGGCTGTTGTCCTCCACGTTCTTTGTTCTATTGCCCAATATCAAAGGGCTTCCAAATTAGAATTCAGGTAGGATGCGGTGGAAGCAAAGTACGGCCAGTGTGGTAGGGCTAGGGTAAAGCCAGTGGCTACCGGCTTGTCAGTGCGGGATTGCGGCAGCAATGCGCACCGGTTGGACGGCCACAGATCATTATTGAGCCAACGCAAGCAAAGTTAAGTGTAAGAAAGAATCATCTTGACAAATCAACTCCTAATTTTAGGTGGATTTATGCTATTCTTGCTGAATATTTTCGGACTGCACAACAGTGGCGGATGTTGTTGCTATGATGGGGCTCAAACGAAGAGTTCCCAGATGCAAGGGCGCAGTCGGAGAGCCGCTGGCCTGTTGAGTATCCGATGGGTCCCACTTCCTATGACCGGAAGCTGTTCGGTTAGGTGTTAAGACTCCGCAATAGGTCTACTGACTAGCCGCAGTTTGTCACCAGTGCCTCACGCAACCTTAGCTCTACGGACGCCAAACAAAGGAGAAGGTGGGGGGTTTGAGGCGTCACTTCTCTGGTGAGTCATAACAGACCACAAATGATTTGACTGACTGTCAAGAGAACATTTAGTGTATTGAAAGGGGGTGTTTCCCCCCCCCAGTTTTCAACAGAAATTAATGATTGCCCACAACATCACCAAACCCACTGAATGTCACGCCCGCTTGTGACAGGAAGGCTATGACAAGACGTTTAATTCCACGGGCTCGGTTCCGGTTCCTCCACAAACGTAGCTCTCAGAGTTTATCATTCACGGAGTCTCCGACTGGAGTGCTCTCTGAATTGCGGGCATCTGCGTAGAAAAAATTTATAGTCTTTCCTACTTGACGAAGGCGTAAATGAGAAGAGGAGAAGCTGCACTCTTTCCCATAGCGAGGGCGAGCAATCCAGGCAAGAGACGTTCAACATATTCTCGGTTAAATTAACGACCTTAGGAGAGGAGGAAAGGCTCTTCCAGCCCTTGAGGGCCTCCTGAGCAGAATGGAGCACTGGCGCTAAGGTCCTTTGAGCCGACCGGTGCCATTTTTTTCGTCCCTCAGCGAAAACTTGTGTAGAAAAGACAGTCAGTAGAAGTAGCACAGCTCATGCATGATGGTTCTGGTCATCCGTGGATAGCGTAGCAGATATTGCCTGCACGGGACGCTTGATACACTTTGTGACGCCTTATTGCTGTGCTCTGCAACAGACGCGATATTTCGTGCACGACGAACTTGCATGTGCCTTTGTCATACAAATTCTCCTGCGGGCTACGAACATTCCCATCAATTTCGTCTGTTACCTATCGCGTCGTTAAATCTCCATCTTGCCGCCCCAGCCACTCCGTCTTCCAGGAATTCCTGCAGAAAATTATTCCGAAAAAACATGGGCAGTAATTGAATGACATCAATATCCTCTTCATCGTATGGAAACATATCCTTAACAGTTAGCGTTAAATTGACAGAATCACCTGGTAACACTAATTTGCCATCCTTAATCACGTTCTATTCAATTTGTTAGACAGGTCGGATAAGTACATGTCATCCATTCACATACAAATCTTTGTCGCGACTTTAGACCACCATTTGTATCTCGTCGATATATCTCGACAAATGCGTGGTCCAGAGATCCAAACCATTGATGCTGATTGTAGACGTACGGTCCAAATGGTTGATCAAGTCTCGCCCGCGAGATCGCATTTTGAAACGGGCCGATGTCCGCTGCAGAATATTCATTCATAGGATACTTAAACCCTGGCTTTTCCTTTAAAGAGAATAGAACGCCAGTGCGGCAATGGAACTCATGCAGCCACGTCATGATGTCATCCTTCAAGGGTTGGTACGCTTGCGAAACACCAACCACAATGGCCACAGTCATGGTTTCTTGTCCAGATTTGTGATATACGAGTCCTCCATCAGGATTCTTAACTGATACTTTTAAATCATTTCCAGTGGTCATGGTCCTGCCACGAGCAGTACTGAAGCGATCGCCGACCTCCCGCATGTCGTGGCTAACGAGTTCTGCGCGCAATGCCTCGTCAAGCCATTGTTGAACGACTTCGGCTGCTTTAGCATGCAACGCTGAGTGAACTGTATGTATTGTTACTGTTGAACCTCTGGACGAGTACTCAACCCGTGGAAAGCTGCTACCAGTTAGTTAGTCGTGAGCTAAGGAGTCGCCTTGTCGTGTACCATTCGTCGCCGTAGCGCGTGCGTGCTTGGCCCTGCAAGGCGAGAAAGCTCTCGTAAGTGAGACGGGTATCGAATCTTCTCTCCGGCTCATTCTCGATCAGAAAGTCTAGCGCGTGCTGGTATGACTTTTGTTCAAGACTGGCACGAACCATTCTTGAAGTCGCGGACAATTGTAGCTGATCATACGAAACTACGCAAACTTGATCTGTGATCGTCTGAGTCTTAACGGTGTTCTGCATCGAGGAGGAATTACTGACACGTGCGTTAGCGATCGCCGCTGCGCGTTATGTGCCCAAAATCAAATGTTTTATTTTCATTTTTTATTTCTGAAATTAAAATATTAAATTGTTTTTATTAATTAAGACATTAGAATAAAACTTCATATTTAAGTCCTACTTTAGAAAATTTAAGATTATTTTAGTTAAAGGTTAATGTGGCAAACATTATATAGATAGTATTGAAATAGGTTGGAATTTTAGATGCGATACTTTAACTGCTAGTATGTTAATACCTGTATTAGTTGTTTCAAGTTTAGTACATTTATATGCTATGGGTTATATGGAAGCAGACCCTCATCAACCAAGATTTTTTTCTTATTTATCTATGTTTACTTTTTTTATGGTAATCTTGGTTACTGCAGATAATTATTTAATGTTATTTGTAGGTTGGGAATTTATTGGTGTAGCCTCATACTTATTAATCTCTTTCTGGTTTACTAGATTACAAGCCGTAAAATCTGCTTTATCTGCCATTTTATTAAATAGATTTGGTGATACATTTTTAACTATTGGACTATTTGCAACAATTTGGTGCTTTGGTACTTTAGATTTTAAATCTATCTTTTCCATTTCTAATTTTATAAACCCTAATGTTATAACTTTTATTTCTATTTGTTTCTTATTAGGTGCTCTCTACTTCGAATGTCATTCGAAGTATGAGGTGACGAAGTAAGAGGTAGTAAACATATTTAATGTATAAATCTAAAATATTAAATTAAAATCTAAAAGACATTAAAAAAGAGTAGATATTTATAAAAAGACAAAAATGACATTTGCATTATTATTATTTGTAATAGGAATAATAGGATTTGTTTTAAATACAAAAAATATAATATT